>NC_058113.1:1353713-1552928 GCF_914725855.1 Thunnus albacares
ATAGGCTTCATAGTTAGCAAATAAGTAAGTTAGGTGTAGGTAATACTTTTAAGTGTTACTTTAAGTAAAGCTATAACATTAAAGCTTGTGTCTTTTTGGAGGTAGTGGAATAGGAATGTGAGTATAGCAGTCTCCTGCAATGTAAGATTTCTTTTGTTTCTTTTGTCATATTCAACAGTGAATATGCAGATCCCCCATCCAGAGTGTTGGTACATCCCCATGCAGCAGAGACAGCCATGGTGGAATTCAAAAACCTAATATAAACACAAGACTGAGCAAAGACCTCTAGAAATAGAAGTGAATTACTAGATGCATATTCTGGATTTAAATTACTGAATGTGTATTCTATGTGAAGGCTTAGTAATGTATGCATTGTCTAACATGTCAAATACATTTTATCAACATTATATCTTTTTTCTCTTGAGATATTTCATGTATGTTAATGGGGTGGACAAAATATTAGGAACATTTTTCAATATAATGCACTCTAGTTCACCACCACTACCCACTACGACCTTGATAATAAACAAAAAGTAGAATTATCACCTTTCTGACAATGTCAACACAAACTGAAAATGTATACGCTTTGTAAAAGAAGAATTTTTGGCAGAGCTGTTGTATTGGATTGCATTAGATTGCTCATGAAGCCTTTTGGGAACTTCATTGTAAGGTGATCGAGGTGAACAGAGTTTGCTTTTTTGTTATGCTGAAGTTGGCAACAATTTACTGTCTGTGCCACAAACTCTCTCAGCAAAATCACTCTGCAACAGGGAAATAACAGTATACCCAATAGTACCCTTGTTACCTATTGTGCCGGTGCCATCTAGGGTTACATCAAAATATTCCGTAGCAATACCTCTGAGTTTGCCCTGTGGTAAACCTCAAGGGGTAATGTTTATTATCTCATACAGCTGCTGTTCATCATGTTGAATTATTCCTCCCACCAACAAACAAGGTGACTCCTGTTGATTCCCATCATACATCAGTCACACTATCCCATGATACCATGCTGTGGGCTACTTTTAGCAAACACAGTATGTACCTAACTCATGACACCTCATGCTCCTGTTACAATACTCATCCAACCATCAAACAATCAATGTTGGGGAAAGTTCCCTTTTAAAGTAATGCCTACCTTTATTTTGTGTAAGTCACTCTTAATAAAAAAGAGATTTTTTGTCATCTAATCGTAGAGAGTAATAAGAACTTTAAAGTGAACATGTTAAGTTACTTATACTTATAGAACTGAGTAATAGTATATGTGAAGAGAGCAATAGTACCCCACCCCCACCCTCATCATGGACTGTGGTTTCAGGTAGCTCTGACTAGCAAAATATGGATATGATTCTTGAGCCTGGACACCAGGTGCTTTATTTAACCCCTGGATTAGTTTCTTGGCAATTTGTGGTAGATGATGATGTTTGGCTGCAAGCAGGGAAAGAGATGTGCTGATGTCAGAATAAACAGATTAATGGTCGATGAGGACAGCTGTTCAGGTACGATGGTCTGCGCAGGTGGGCAGGAGCGAGGAGGCTCAGCCCGAGGAAGATCTCCCGAGCTTCTGATGATGGCCTCCTGCAGCATCCTACGGCGCCTAGTCCCAATCGTGGAGCAGCAAGCCGCCCATTCTGCGCTGCCCACAGGTGAAGGAGATGTAGCGGTGATGGGAGGGACCAGAGCCGGAGTGGAATCTGCTGGCTCGGACGCCAGCGGGACTGCAGGGGCATCATCCAGATGGACCGGAGCCTCATCCATCAGGGAAATAAAGCAGTTAGATAGAGTGAAAGGAGGTGGTGGAGAGACTCTCCCTTTAACCAAATCCCTCCTTCGGCGATGAACCACCTCAGCCCAGGACGGCTGGGATGGCATCGGAGTGGAGCTGTGGACAGGGGCCATTCCCATGCCGACCTCCAGATCAGCTGGCAGCTCCAGTGCAGTGGCAGAGGTGGTGGTATCCAGTGCCCCTACAACCAGCTCTTGTTCAGAAAAATGGCCATCCGCTTCAGCTTCAGGACTCTCCGGGCAGGCAGTGCCGGTGTGCATTGAAGGCAGCCAAGGAAGGATGGCAGCAGAGGCCGAGATCAGTTGTGACATCGGGAAGGAGAGCGATCGGGCCGCCGGGGCGATAAGGCTGGAGGATTGCATACGGGAGATATGCTTTGCCTGGGCGGTGGCAATAGAAATAAAGCTGTCAATCAGCTGATCCTTTTTTCGGAGTTCTGTCTTCAGGTGGTGGATATCCTCCTTCAACTGTGAGTACTGAATTTACAGCAGAAATCAGGTCCTTAAAACAGCTAAGATCTGCATCCAATGATTGAAAATCCGTATCCAGTTAAATGATAGGGTTAAAACGACCAATATCTAAAAGTGTATTAAAAAAGATATGGCGTAAAACTGGTTAAAAACTCGATAAAGAGGCAATGTCTGACACCGCCTCTGGTGGGTAAACACATAAGAGAAGAACTTTGGGCTGCGAAAAGTTTTTGGCAGTGCCACCAAAAGAAAAGTTTGTGGTTCAAAGTCAAAAAGTTAGTCTGTGCCGCCTGGTGTGTTCGACCTGATATTTTATGATTCTCCAGCCCAACTGGTAGAATGTGGATGCTGAAAGTGAATAAATAATGATCTCTCTTGTTAAGGTGAAGCTGCTTAGTGGCTGGCAGGCGATAACAGTGGTTGCACTGGGCAGCTCCCAATAGCAGACAGTAGAAGCCTGGTTTCCTCCAAAGGAATTACCATACATTTTTAATTGAAGCTCTGCGTAGTTCTGCCCATAGTTAAAATATGGATACAAAGAGTGTTTCCTGCCTGTCCCTGTCTTTACTCTGTTTCGAGCCAGGCTGTGGTCACCTGACCATCCAGGAGGGAGACCGAAGCTTGAGGAAACCTGTCAGGGCTTGTGACTGCTGCTTCCTGGCTGCTCCAGGTAAAGACATACTCAGAGCTATATTAAGCATCAAGGTTAAATATAGACACTCCCCTCCTTGGAGAATGCTGATAGAGTGTCAACGAGTGCACAAACCCACGTATGCTGTTAACTCACATTACAAATCCACAGAGACTTTAAGAGTTATCAGTAGTCAGAGAGACACGCACACACAGATATATCCAGCACTGATGTAACATTTGCAGTGAATGTCACAAGTTACTTGACAACTCCTTAAAGGAGACAAGTTATTTGGAAAGTTTTAAAAAGTACTCTGACTCTGACCATAGTTAGTTATTACTCCCTGAAAAAGTAAATACATTACTTACAGTGCAGTAGCAGTAACTAGTTACATTTCTTGTTACATCGGTGGTTCCCAAATTTATAAAGTTTTACATTTTACATTTTAAGAGATATTCAGATACAACCACAATACTTTTAAGTGGGATAAATTCATTGTTGGTTTGGCGCTGCACTTGAGATTTGTTGACAATAAGAAAAATATAGAAAATTGCCGGCCATTTAAATCTTTAAACCTCCAAGTCAAAATCCAGATTTTTCAACCTGAATTCTCCTTTCACTGTTGTTTGTTAGCCTCCAGAGATTGCAGAAGTCTGCCAAGTAGCAGCCTCCAAGAGCTAACCAACCAGAACCAATGGGCTCATCAGGAGGTAGAGACAGAAACTAAAACAGTCTGTTTCAGACAGAGGCTGAACTGAGGATCTGCATAAAGGGTCAGTATACGATAAATAGAGTTTTTAACTGTAAATAATGCAAAGATAGTCCAGTAGAGCCCCAGAATAAAAATATAGATCTAGAAAGATGGCAGCAGGAGGAGTGAGTCGTTTGGCAGGCTCAACTCAACTCCAAATTTTAGCCTTTTTAACCATTTTACTTCCCATCTACCAATTGATTAAATATCTCTGTCGGATAAACAAGAACTCAAAGTTTAATCCAAAACAATATGGTGAAAACAAACACAAAGGTGACAAAGTTTGTATATACCTCCTCTGTGGCCTTCTGCTGTTGATTCCTCTGACATCCACTTGCAATGCTGCAGAGGGCCCGACTACAAAATCCAGCTATGGCCTCTGATGCTACATTGAGGATCCAATGGGCCTACTATCCGAAAAATCAAGGATCAACTTCTACATTGCTTTTTTCTCCTTCCTGTTCAAAGATGGCAGAGACTTTGCCACTGGATCTGGATGGGATGCGCAGCAATGAGAAGCGAGCTGGAAAACTGGTAAGATTGTATTCTTTCTGCTGCTGCTGTCGGGAGATGTTCATCTAAACCCCAGCACAACTCCACCATTGACCATGAACAGTCCTGATACTCCCTGCAGCTGATTTTATTCTCATCTGCCTGCGGTCTCCTATTCTCCCCAGGACCTGGAAGTGACACCAAGAGTGCACCGGTTGGTGTTAGCCGTATTGGGACTATGGGTGCTTCTCTGGTTGGCCCTTGTTTGGGTTGCACGGAGCAGTGGGGATCCAAGGCAGCTTTGGCAAACTGGTGCCCGGAGCACGTGTGCTGGCCGACCCAGCGCGGTCTATCGTGTGGATCAAAGAGAAAACATCATCTTTGGATATATTTTTCAAATCAAAACAACTAGCTAGATGTCAACTGCTAACTGCTACCTGCTTTTACCAATATTTCAAAGGAGATACAGCACTAAAGAAGCAAACAGAAGAGTTTGTTTTTTTTTTTTTAAACAAGAAGAAAACTTAAAGGATCCATGCTGGTAATGTAATCCATGCATGCTGGAGCCTCTCTATGCACCCTGGACTCAAGAAGTGATGGCATATGACTGGGGGTCACTCATTGGGATGGGGAAACGGTCAGCTCACCCCCCTGCTGACTGTGCTACCAGGCCAGTCCAGGTTTTCAAATGTAAACATCAAGTAAGACCATCTGTACATCCATCTCAACGTCGAAGGAAACGGTCCTGGCCACATGGATCTTCTGGGGTTCCTAACTGCCCGGATGGCGTACTTTTCTCCCCGCTGAGTTGGAGAGGAGGTTCCGGGTGCACTGGGCTGGTGCTAAGGGCTTAGCACTAGCCCAGTGCACCCGGTTTCTACCCTCTGGCCACTGGGATCCTGAATGGGATTGCTACATAGGACTGTCATCTGAGGCCGTTTATTGTACCACAGAGCATGCCTGTCAAAAACTGTGTCAAGTTCAAAGCAGTGTTACATCCGCAAAAACACTTGGGCTGTGTTTCAGCAGTCAACACTGATGGAAAACAGCTGGGACACTGAGTTATTGAGCTTGGGACAAATGCTGGCTCATGACCAGTTGACGCCCCTACAGTTTTCATCATAACTTACTGGGATATTTTGCAATCTATTTCTCTGTCCTGCGGCATGGACGAGCCCAGGTACCAGAGCGAATCACCGATCCAGTGGACCAGTCATCTGCCATCCCATTTCGGGGAATAGCAGGTCTCCTCTTCATGCTGATCCTGCTCTCCGGAGATGTTCAGCTAAATCCTGGACCAGTGACCCCTGGAGTGCTGCAGAACTTTGATGGTGATTTGTGCCCGAGTGTGTCTGGGACTCCTCTGGTGCCAGTGATGAATGAGCAGCAACTTTCTGAGCCGGGCTTCTCCCTCAACAGACTAAGCTTTGTTAACACGAGGTACGATGTCTCCATGAATAACTTTTCGCTACCAGGCTGTGGAAACCTTGATAGGTCCAGTGTCTCTCTCACAAAACCTGCTGCTGACACCACTGTGTGTCGAAACCCTGCAGTGAGGAGGCAGAGGTTATTCAAAACCCTCCAAACTGTCAATCATGCAAAAGTCTTATGGGACCTGAAGCTGAAACCAAGGAGGCTATTCGGTGGACATTTTAACATCAGAAGCATTACTGCAAAGAGCAATCAGCTAACTCATCTTGTGTCTGTCTCAAATCTGGACTTTCTCTGTCTGACTGAAACATCGTTGAAACAAACAACTCCTGCGAGTGTGTTCACAGTGCCCAGATACCAATGTTTCAGAAGAGGAGGAGGGGTGTTTTTTTATGCGAGAGACGACATGTGAATGTGTGGTTTATAATGCAGGTAACACGTTAGAATATGTTGGGATAAAAATAATGTCATCCCAACAAATGTCTTTTAACATCATAGGTATCTATAGGCCCCCTTCTGCAGATGACACTTTCTATGATCAACTCACAGAAGTCTGTGCAATCTCAACAAAGAATTATTACTTATGGGTGATTTTAATGTGAACTGGGAGGATAAAACTAAGAGGAAAAAACTAAAAATGATCACAGAGAAATTCCAACTAGAACAACTTGTAAAAGGCCCAACTAGGATTGCAAAATGCTCCAGTACACAAATGGATCTGATATTTACTAACAAACCAGAAAGAATAACTAAAAGTTATAATTTAATCATTGGCTTATCAGATCATAATCTAACCCCATGTGCAAGAAAACTGACTAAAAGTAGATTTAAGACCACAGCAACTAAGACAATGATCCTTCAATACATACCCAGAGTTAAGCAAGAAGAATTTATCAGTGAACAGCTTGAACTGGGATGATGTACTGTCCTCTAATGACCTGGACAATGGCTGTGATACTTTTATTCACAGAATCAACTCTGTGAGGGAAAGATTTAATGTGAGGATACAGATAAAATCTAAAAATAAAAACAATTTACCATGGTTTAATAAAAAATTGTGGAAACTAATGAAATCTAGAGATGCTGCACTACGGAAGGCAATTAAAACTAGAGACAGTGACATGCTGATTTATAAAGGTTTAAGGAACAAAGTTATCCAAGAGCTAAAAGAAGCTAAATCTTGTTTTTATCTCAATATTTTGAATGAGGCAAAAGGCAACAGTAAATTGATCTGGAAAAACATTGATAATCTCACAAGGAGCTAGAGGTCAGGTTTTTGAGCTGGTAGAAACTAATGAGTTACAACTAAACAAAATCATCAGCTCCTTAAAAAGCTCCAAAAGTAGAGATGCTTTCCAACTTGACACTATGTTTGTCAAATCACACAAAGGTATTTTAACTCCCCCTATTGCTCATTTAATTAACTTGTCTTTTAAACACAGCTCCTTTCCTGATGACTGGAAATGTGCCATTGTCACGCCTATTTTTAAATCTGGAGACTGCCTTGAAGCCAGTAGCTACAGACCAATAAGTATACTGCCAGTACTCTCAAAGGTTGCTGAGAAAGTTGTCATTAAACAACTTACAACATTTCTTAATACAAGCAATTTTGGTCTACATTGTATGCAATTTGGCTTTAGAGCAAATTATTCCACCAAAACTGCTACCTTGCACTTAACAGGGAAATTAAATCAAGACTTGTCAAAGGAGGAGTAGTTGGTAGTTATGCAGTTTGGTTTTAGAGCAAAACACTCCACTGAGACAGCCAACTGTTACTTTGTAGAAAACATTAAATCAATGATAGACAAGGGTGGTGTTGTTGGAGCTATATTTTTGGATCTACGGAAAGCCTTTGATACCGTTAATCATAACGTCCTTATAGCAAAGCTCTCCAGTTTCAACTTCTTTCTTAATGCACTCAACTTTATGAAATCATACCTAGCAGATAGAATATCATGCATTGACTACTGCAACTCCTTATTGGCAGGCCTCCCCACATGCACATTCAAACCTTTGCAGATGATCCAGAACGTGGCGGCGCGTCTGGTCTTCAACCAGTTCAAAACAGCACACGTCACCCCACTATTCATATCCCTCCACTGGCTCCCAGTTGCTGCCTGCATCAAATTCAAAACCTTGACAGTTGCTCACAAAGCAGCAACTAAAACGGCTCCTGCCTACCTGAACTCCATTGTTCAGGTCTCTCTTTCTCAAAAAGACCTAAACCTTAACACGGGATCCAGATATCATAGTCTCTGGAAAAAAACTACAGATTGTGTCTGAGTTTAAATACATGGTATCACTGTTGACTCTAATCTGTCTTTCACATCACATGTAAAAAGAGTTGCAAGGAATGTTAGATTCAGTCTAGCCAATTTCAAATTCACAAGGAACTGCATGACCATTAATGTAGCTAAAATGTTCATGAACACGATGATCTTCCCTCACATCACGTACTGTCTGGCACACGTCAATAAAACCATGTTAAAGCCAATAGAATCCCTGTATAAACAAACAATAAAAACCCTAGACATGAAGCCATAGGGATACCGTCATTGCAATATCTTGAAAAAGCACAACTTACTAAGCTGGGAAAACATGGTTAAATATAGTAGACTGTGTCTTGTTTTCAAGGTATTGCACAATATGGCTCCTCAACCACTCTGTACTTACATCACATTAAAAATAACCTGAACTACTAGAGCAACAACTAGAGATGATTGTCTTATTCCAAGAAGACAAAGTAGCTTTGGCCAATCTGCTTTTTCTGTCAGAGCCTTTCAGGATTGGAACAACTTACCGTAACACATGAGAAACTGTGCCAACTACCATTTATTTGCCACAACATTAAGAGTCTGGTTCATTAGAAATCAAGCCTGTGAACACTAGAACAGTGAGGTGTTTCTTTTCGTGTTGCTTGTTGTCTTTTCACTTGACATTGTGCTGCCGTGTTATTTGTTGAATGTATTGTCACGTTATCTATCTTGTTGATTGTTGTCATGTTATTGTTGATTTTGTGTGTCTCAAGACCTGTCTTTCTTGTCTCCATGCATTGCAGGCTTGTTTGTATTGGCATATTCTCACCACTTTTACTGTTGATATTATTTTCAATGCTTTTATTTTTAACATTTGTACTTCTAACTTTTTGCCTGCCCAGGGACTACAGATGAAAACTAGCCTTTCTGGCTAACTGGCATATTTTTTAGAAATGTTACTAATATGCACAGTCCCTGTCAAATAAAGTAATAATAAAAAAATGAAATAAAATAAAAAATGTCAGAATATGTTTTCTTCAAACATGGCAAAGCAGGAGAGACATTTGCACATAAATGGATTTATGATCTCACCACTAGCTGACTGCAGAATCTCCTCCACACAACGTCTTTCCATTCGTTTTGCAATTTTTGAGTGAGATCATGCTCAAATACTAGCTGCACAAGCTGATGCAACTGTGTAGCATTGTAGGGCTTGGTTAAAATGTTTCACATCAAAGATAATTTGTTTTGAGAGAGAATTTGCACATGGGGGTAGAGGCACCAAATGCACACAGCCTTCTAATAATCCACAAGCTGGTTACTTGTACTTGGCTAAGTACTTGGTTAATTTCAGCTCAGTGTGAGAGTCTCTGCTGCGTTTGGTCACGCTACTCTCCTCTGCTCTCTATGGTTCACCATGGGTGGGGCTGAGCACACGGTGTGTGCAGCACAGCAGAGGAGAGATGGTGAACCATGTTAAGTATTCGAGTTGACAACAACTACACTTGTTACGTTGCGTTGAGTGTAATAAAAGTTTTGCGGGTAAAAAGCCAAAAAGGGTACTTAAATTTAATCCACGCAAAGAATGGATAGACAACGGGATGCCTTCATTGAATTAACTTGTGCTATACCAGGATAGGTATTGTTATCGAGATATAAAATGACTTATATCAGGATATGAGATTTTGGTCATATCGCCCAGCCCTAAGAACAATTTATTCATCCAGAGTAAAAAAATATTGGACTTGGACTGCAGTATGATCAACACACACCACACATGCACACACACACACGAGATTTATACTATTGGGTGGAAGCCTGAGTCAGAGCTGTATTGCTCCCAGGTCAGAATGACAGACTGGGTGTTCTGGGAGGTCATCTCTAGTCCAGCTGATCCTGACATCATCAGCACTGACAACCAGCAGCCCACACAAATTAACTGCAGTTCCATTAACCAAGATGCCAAATTCTCTGGACCCACATGAGCACCGTGTGTGTCTGTGTGTGTGTGTGTGTGTGTGTGTGTGTGTGTGTGTGTGTGTTAGCATGCACAGGTTCACATGTAAAAACTCCCACAGCTTCACAGGTTTATAGGAGGTTTGTGTAAAAAGCCTGCTCCAGTGCAGAATATTGGCACCTGGTTTCATGCTTACATTTTCAGTGTGACCAACCCTCAAACAAGCTGCTCATAAAACTCAACAAGCCCAAATATTTATCTGAAGGTAAAAACACAGCACAACCAGTGTCAGACTCGGGGGCAGAAAAATCTCTGTGAGTCTGTGATTAAGCAAACATCTCCACTTGGAACCAGATCAAGTGCCACAATACAGACATTTGCTAGCGGCAAAACTACTGAAATATGGGGAAGTCATAAACTGATTATGGCATGACTAAAATACATTCTTGAGATGAGTTTCTTTTTCTTTTCTCTGTTTTTTGTTTGAATGTTACTTAAAGGGAAAATCCACTACAGAACTACTCAACTCAAAAGCTAAAAAACATAACATGGAATACAGAGCTAGAAATGTAACATGCAAACACCCATGTCTGCTGTTCCCTTATTAGGATTGGGGTTATTGGGATTATTTAGGATTTTTTTTTTTTTTTTAACTGAACTGTTTTACAAAAAGAAAATATGACCACAGCACTATTTTCACATCTTTCCTCCCAATGGGGCTGTAATGACCTAGGCACTAATTGTCTAATTGTAGTGTATTTTGCCTGAACATGCTCAGTCAATAGGAATGAACCAATTTAACCATATATGGTCCATGGCTGTTGAAAAAAACAATCTGTTTATTAACACCTAACATGATAGCCAGCAAACACCAGGTCAACATTTGCCTTTAACCAGCACAGTAACAACACAGCATCTTCATATTGTCAAGAAATTAGCTGTCAGTATTCAAGGAAGCCAAATTTTCTGACACATTCATGCACCAAAGGGAAAATTGGTGTGTTGTTTGTTACGTCAAACACTTTCATAAAACGGGGTGTGAGGAACACTAGTAAACACTGTAGCCTCTCGGGGCCCCTGGTAACATCATATGTTTTACATTACCATTTTTTGTATTACTTTGGCTCACATTTACAGAGAGAGTTCCTTAAACCTGCAGTAAGTGATTTTTTGGCCACTTAGGGGCCATAGAAACAAGTTGTGAACAAAATATTGGCATTTAAGTTGTTTTGGCAAACTTAAGCTTATTTACACATCCAGCAGTTAAGAATGTGGATCCTAAGGATCAGCTCTCTTGTTAGAATACCAACATGTTACATGAAAATGGTGAAATGGTTAACATTACCTGCTAAACATGAACATATCAGTATCATCACTGTGAACATGTTACCTTGATGACGTTAGCATTTAGTTCACTGCTGTGCCTCCTACAGTTTCACAGAGCCACCGGGCTCTACAGCAGCTGCAGTTCTAGTATCAGGCAGTTTTGTTCTTCCTTGTTTGAGAGATGTATCATCAAATTGTTGTTTTGATTGCTACTCTGTCCTGACAGGAATAAGGCTTGGAGGGAAATATTAAATTCTTAAGAAGTTTGTTTGTGGCACAGAGCCCGTAGAGGAAGCTTACATTTATCTCTCTACTAAAGGAAGGAATCTCTGTCTGTATGTCTGTATGTCCTTCATGCATCTCTTGAACCATTCATCCAATCAACTCCACACTTGGCGGGTGTATAGCTGGGGAACAAAGGGAGTGCCGTCTAGAATTTGGTGAAATTTGAACATGCGGCATGATTAATATTAATAAATTTAAACTGAATAAACAAGTGATCAGCCGCTCTGCAGCAGCGGGGCAGGGCTTCTAGGCTCTGTGACCGCAGTCGTGATCAGAGCTGTACAACCCTGCCATGAGAGAGAGGAGGGGACGACATCTCTCTTTGTTTAATAAAATTAAAAGTTAGGCTTTGTTGTGGGTTTCCCGACTCATTTAAAAAAGAGAGAGAGAGGGTGAGTGACAGAGACGCAGCCTGGAAAGTTTTCTCTGAGAGAGAGAAAGCTTGTGAATGACAGAAATATGTTATTTTCTGATTGGTTCACAGCAGTTACATTCTAAAACACAAATAAACAACCATCAAACATTCAACAGGTGATTTACTGTGGAGACAGATGCTCTTTTGGTGCAATTTGGACATGCAACATGTTCAATATTAATACACTTTGAATAAGCAAGCGAACAGCAAGCTGCTCAGCTTTGTGTCTGAGTGTAGCAGGGACTGTTTGATATAAACACAGTCACATCACAGCAGGGCAGGGCGTCTGGGCTTGGACTTGACTTAACACTTTGCAGGTCTATTGCTGAGGACCCAAGGAAATGCAGTGTCGAGTATGAAGTTATTTGGACACACGACACATTTGATAAACTTTGTATAAATAAGCAAACTGTGAGCCACTCAGCCACTCAGACACATTTGATTGGCAGCAGAATGAACAAATGGAATGACCTAAACTCCTTCTACATTTCAACCTCAATTTAGTCTCATTGGTGAAGTTTCTGTCTGGTTTAAAACCATTTAATTTATTAAATCCTTATTGTTTTGATCAATATGTTTGTCAATTGATACATATGTATGTGGTTCTTGAGAAATAATGAGCAATCAGCTCTTTCCGAACAGGCACATTTTGAGCAGGCACTGCACTACTGTTAACAAAAACCCATTTCTTAAGAATCATGACTGATGAACTTGGCTGATGTTTTGTCTGAGCTTTGGATGGAGGGAACTGATCAAACAGACCAATCTGGGTCTGGTTACATAGTTGTGTCTCCTCCAGAGTTGACTGATTGAAGGCTGTACTGGTGGCAGTGAGAAGTCAAGGTTATGCCTACCCTGTTGACCAAAGTTCTCATGACAGGAACAGCAACAAATGTCATCATCAGTGACGCACTGAGGGAGCAAAACAAGACGGTACATGGTACACTGAGGTTGCATAGTGAAAACATTAAATGTCAATAGAGCAGAATTTATTTGTTATTAGCTTTTCTTACAACATTCATGTGAACTTAGTGGATATGTAGTTGGTTTACAAGTTTTAGGTCTGGTGTGCATACAGTATCATGGAGTTAACGAGGGAGTGCTTACAAAAGTTTCCTTTGCTAATCTGTCAAAAGATCTGATGACCTTATTCAAATATAAAGTTCACCAATGCTATGCTTGACTTGACATTCCCCTGTTTTTCACTATGTGAACATTTCTGCAGTTGCTGCGGGACAACATTTGACATTCCATATCAAGGTGAAACAACCTTAATATGTAAAACCATTAACAAGCAGAACATACAGTCTGTTCTAGTCCACAGACACAGAAATCCGACAGAGCTGTGACCCACAGTCCTTCTCTTGAAGGAACACATAGTCCAGAAAGGACAGCAAACACACACACTGCGTCCAATCTGTGCAGCTGGTGATTGGGACATCATGCTTGTCTTTGTCTACTATGCATAACAACTAAAAATGTAATTAAAGGTCAACACCATTTCTTACACTGGAATCACATTAAGAAGGAATCACTTCATGGTCTTGTGGCCAGTATGGAGAGTGACCAATAACTATTCAATGTGCATTTGGCCATATGAATATTGTTTTAAAACAGAGTTGAAAAATGTTTACCCATGTGACCCATTTTTCTTAACATGACTTGACATGTCCATCTGTTTAGTACAAAACATCTGTGTTTTCAGGTTCTGATCAGGTTTTTGTGGTTAAGGTGAGTTATTTTGGTAGTTTTTCACTGTTTCACTTTTACTGTAATAATACACACAGTCATTTTCATATTATGCTCTGATTGAAAGGCATACTGACAAATTCATACAAAGGAGTAGACTCTAGTGTGTATGGGGCACTGTCAGAACACATATTCACCTGGTGCCTTAAATAATGCCAAATTAGCCAAAAGGCTGAAGGCAGAAGACAGCTGTGACAAGTGAATTATGTATATCTTGCCCCTGCTCCAGACTTGTTCATACAGCTACTGGGATCCCAGACTGATATCTCAGTGTTGGCACATCACCAGCTGGATTTATAATGTTTTGCAAATATCTGCATGAAACAATGCTGAAAGTTTGGAAACCAGTTTCCTTCAGTTTGATGTGACTAACACATTTCATTCTCTCTCCTTTGATGCGACGGTAAACCTTCCGGGAATACATTCATTGGAATCCGATCTACAAGATGAGACATGATTATTCATTGCAGTGCTGGGCTACAGTTTCACAGCTGTCTATGAAATGTTAGATTTTCACCAAGTCAGACAGTAGGTTTAGTTGGATTAAAAGAATCTTGGGAGCTCCACCCTACCTTTTTAGGAACAACACAACTCAATTCAGCTTGCTATTTCAAACATTGCTTTACATCAAATTAAACACTGTTGGTCAGTCAGGCAAACATTTTTATAATATCTTGCAAAGACTAGTGGCATGATTGGTTCACCACTTAAGTTCAGAAATACGTCAACAGCTATTGGAGGGTCTGGCATGAAATGTTCTACACACATTCATGTTCCCTAGAAGATTAATCTTAACAATTTTGGTGACCCACTGACTTTTCATCTAACAGTATCATCAGTTCAAAATGTCATCATTTAGCCCTCAGAGCCCTTGGGAGGTCATGGTAGAGAAAAATAGTTTTGAAATATGTGCACTCAATTTAGCAATCTAAAAACTCTTCAATAAACATTAAAAGGAACAATAAGGCAAATTCTGATTTGGCTATCAGAATGATTATAAAAGATGTGGACTTTAATTGTTTTAAAGGGGCACTCCACCAATTTTAACCATCGTAAGTTTACTTGTCATTTACTACTCAGCCTGTGGAAACTGTTACTGTGTATAATGTCTTCTATAGCTCTGAACTAGCTATAGTCCATAATACGGGCTAGCTTAGCCCGTATATTGTATTGGCACCCCTGATAGGCACATCCCCCTACTGTAACATGACTACTTCTGTCAGTGTGTGCTATGGGTGTCAAATGATGTTACCTGGCAAGTTTCTGTATAGTTCCTTAATCCCTATGCAAATTTCTACATCCATTACTGCTTATGCCTTCAGAGCCTCCATGTTTCTTCCATATTTTACGTCTTTACCTGTGTGTCTACTTTAAATCGTTAAAATATTTTAAACTTCAATGACACTCTTCCATTCCATGGCATTTGTAATATTAATAAAAACTACAATGTAAAATGAATGGTGATGCCTTGTATAGATATTATCCACCAGGAGAGCTAGGTGAACATGATTGGCAGCCTTTGTGTCATACCACCAGACGTACAATTAGTGCTTGTGTTTGTCAATAATACTGCCACATTTCCCATAAATGCCATTGTTTCCCTAAAATAAACAACCAAGGTGGAGGCTGTTAGTCAGAGTGATGTTTGAAAAATGCAACAATTAAAATATAGCTGCGAGCATCAATGAGCGGGGTCCAAGCAGATTGCAAGCATTCAACTTAATATGACCTCAGTAAGCACCACGTGCAGACTTGGCCACCTGGGGACCTGAACCCTGGATATTTGTATATGAGAGGGGGTGACTTACTGACTGTACCACTGAGGACACATGATTTTCTGCACACCTTCTCACAAGTTGAGGCAGTGACATCACATGTGCAAAGTTGGAGTATTTTTGTCTGTTTAAAATTAAAACACAACTGTCAAAATGTTGGTTATAAAATTCTGAGAAAAATCACACATCATTCTGCTGGTTTGGGGTGTATTGGGTGAAATTTGAACTTTGTTTAAAAAAAATAGGAAGATTAATAGAAGATATTGTGCATACAGTACAAATTACAGCAAGATATTGAATACCACTGTGGATTCACTGTTTGAACACCATTTGAAACACTTGATATCTAGTATCCAAAGAACGTCTGTGTTGATTTGAGTAGCATATGAATGAAGACTTGTGGAGATATAGATGTTAATTGATTTTGCATATTTTGAAAACATAGAGTGATAGATTTCTGAATTGACCATAGGTTGCATAATATAATTCAGTGGATGTACTGAAAAAAACTTTCAGCTCCGTAGGATGTACGGGTGATTTAGTTTGATTTTTTTAAGTTTAGAATGTGAAAAGTTTAGAAATTTAGATTTGTTGTAATAAGCCACACCCACTTTAATCAATCATTACCAAATTTTATGCATTGACTGAGTCATCAGCCTAGATCATGCAAACTGAATTTTGTACAAATCCATGCAGCCAATTATGAGATATGAATTTTTCGCATTTGTGGTGCCCCCTGGTGGCAGAATATCCCAGGACTGCGCAGCCAAGTTCTGACCTAGCATCTGAACCTGCACCAAGTTTGGTTACAATAGCGTAAGCCAATTTTGATTTATGTAAAATTGAACTTAAAGACACACGTTTAAAGATGTATCATTTCAACACTGTACGGAATATCAAAAATCTGTTCTTTTTTCCAGCTTGGTCCAGATATGCTGTGTACCAAATTCAATGCCAATTGCTCAAAATTTGTAGAAGGGGTAGCGAAAAAACAGATTTAAACAAAATTTAAAATGGCGGAAAATCTTTCTAGTCGAAAATGAGCATGGCTTATATGGATACATTCATCTGGATCCACAGAATCCAGAAAAAAAAGATGGTTTCTGAGACTTATGGTTCAAAAGTTATAGGCCAAAAATGTAAATTTCACTGTTATAGCGCAACCATTGGGTCAATTGGTAATTTTTTTGTCTTAGTAGTAGTGGGTGAGATTTCCAACCTATCTACCAAATTTGAGAACTGTTGCTGTTACGGTTTCTCAGACCCACATACTTTTAAGGTGCAATAATAATAATAATAACAATAATCCTAACAAATACAATAGTGTTCCAACTAAACAAGTATCCAGAATGAGTGCTATGGAAAAAAGTGTTACATTACTAAGAAAAGTACAGTAAGAACATCCCTCCCATCAGCAGTATATTAACACTGTAACAATAAGAATAACTGCCTTTCTGTCTTTAGAGTTGCACTTCCATAAAAGCATGGAACCATGGATGAAAAAATGGTCAAAATCATAGCAGCAGAGACCACGATACCCTGACTTTTAGTCCCTTGTATGGTTCAAGCTTCAAAAACTGCTGGATCCTAAACTTCCCATGATGCAACTTGATAGCGTCTTTTTGTTATACCCTTCCTGCCTGGTGAAGAACCCCCTCTTTCAAACTCCATGCCCACAGTTTTTAATACAGGTATTCAATTTCAAATTTGTACTGTCCAAGCCCAAGCTGATGACATCATTTTCTTAGACTTGACAGCTCAACAGAGTCACAGAAGATTATTTTTTGGTATGTTGTATTAATTAATATTATGGTTGCTTTATATTTATCTTGGAGAGCTTGTACCATTGGTCACACAAATTGCTAAAATTAGTCAAATTACCTTGTGATTGCACTTGCCATTAGTCTTGTTGTTTTCGTTGGTTGTATATTTTATGGCAATTGGTAATTAGCCATTTTTACCAGTGCATACAACCATGAAATCAACACTGTAATATTCAAACTCTATAAAACTATTGTCGGCATGAGTGACACAGATATAAAGTTTATGTAGAGGCTGAACACAGGCCCAGGCCAAGCCCCACTGTGCCTCACCTGTCTAACTACACACACACACACACATATCAGTGCAAGTATGTAACGTATCAACACACAGGCTCTCACACATTCACTTGTATACACATTAATACAATCAGCATGAAGATTGTGCCTCAAAGCTTGTTGAAAGTAAAATGTGTACAGAGTACTATAAATACATACTTATTTGACATCATAATAAATACTATTATCTTACTCCACTCAGCTCCCATTTATGTGCTGCTCATTCAGCTTTTCCTTGTACTGGTTGTACTCGTTCCAATATTCTGTCAGCTGTGCTTATCCAAATGCCACATCCACAGTATCAGTCTGAGAGCCACAAACTGACTTTCCCACTTACAGTGTTTAATCTGGTATTTGGCCTCCAGCCATTATCATGGTGACCTTGTCCTCCTAGTTAGTCAGGATTATGTAAAATCAGACAACAGTAAGACAGGTTCCATACAGCTGGAGCCTGGGAGCTTCTGTTTTCAAACACACTGATAGGTTCTGTTGGTGAATAAGAGAAATCACATCACACAACATTCAGCGTTAATGTAGTCTATTGCCAACTATTCCACATTTTTATTTTGCAAATGTTTATATATATCTGCTGTGACTGGTTTGAATGTTCAGTTTTAAATTATTTTTGTATATTTTCAAAATCTACACAAGAAGCAAACATAAAGCACAGTGACTTATTTTCTAATACAGATGGCAGATCAAACAGTGTAAAAATGAATGAAATTATTTTAAATTTCACTGGAAGAGCAAAATAGGTTCTGTAAGTCAAAGTGATGTCTTAATCACACCTTTATATACACTATAATTGTAATGAGTAGAATTAGTGAAAACAAGTCAATATATGATTGAATATACATTTATTGACTTTAATAAAGCTTTCATAAAGTTTTTAATACAATCAATACAGATCTTTTAGCTCAGAAACTAATTGAATATGGGGTGAATGGAGGGTTCTAAAGCACTGTATAGGTCCTAGGTACAGTATAAACTTTTTCTTAGTGTCATCAGGGTTTAAACAAGGTGAAGCTTTGTCCCCCATATTGTTTGCAATTTATATGAATAGCTGAATAAATTAAGGGTTTATATTTTCAGGTAATGTATGGAAGTGAAATTAGTATTCTTTTGTATGCAGACAACATTATTTTACCATCACCATCTGAAAAAAATGCAATAAATGCTCTTGGATGGTGCAAAAAATGGAAACTATTTATTAACAAACAGATTGAAATAATTCACTTAAGGGACACACAAGGATCACAAAAGTTGAACTTTGCAGATTAATATAATATCTAGGCCTCTATATTGACGAACATATGAATTTTATAAAAAGTGTAAAGGTTCTTGCTGAATCAGCAGGTGGATCAGGGCTTTTGTTAATGGCTGGGAATCCAATGATGTTTCATTTAGCATCAGTTATAATGCAGCCTAGATTGATAATCATAAACCATAATCCGTTTCAAAATGTGATAATCAATTAGATAAGAATTAATAGGTTAAACTGAGAGATGTCTCTTACAAGTAAATATGTATTCTGAAAAGCTTTGGGTTGATCTTTACCTTTATTCCTAAACGCAATCACCTACCCTTAGTAATAAACCTATGTAGATGGGTTATCCCAAATTTGCATCTACAGGGACTGTGCAGCAGATTCTTTAGTACAGTTTTGTACCTTTGTCCACATATAGGACACAAAAGTTATGTTATAGGGATGAGGATAATGTGTGATGTCTCTCATTCAGCATTTCGTTTAGTTATCTTTCTAAAAAGATAAACAAAAAAAACCACTTGATCCAGGAGTTCACTAAATTCTAAGACAAATCAGCATCCACTGCAGCACTTCCTTTAAGAAGTTGAAATCTGCAATTTTTTAACAAAGTTAAAGGCATTTCTTAGCATACAACCAGTGCAACAGTGCAAGCACAATGTAATTTGGTTTTGTCCGTGTCCATAGTATTCACAAGCACTCTCATCTAAAGTCAAATTTCCAACTCTTTAGCTGTAATTAACACATACATTAATTAAGGGTGACCATATTTTAGCCTCAAAAGAAGAGGTTGAGTCCTTTCCATCATTCAAAGCTATGTTTCATTTCCTCAAATATAGAAGCATTAAGTTTCTTTTTAATTCCTACAAATAGCAGTAAAATAAGCATTCAACCAGTGTTCTTATAGCAACACCATCTCCGCTGTTCAATAGAGTGGAATCACAGTGCAGCAAAACCTTTTAACTTGCTTTTCTTGGCTTTTGTCTCATTGGCTGATAGTTCAGTGAACAGTAGAAAAGGAAGATGGAAAGATGTGCTCAGTTTATCAGGACACTGAGCCAACGCAAACAGAATGAACACTCTCCCACCACTGTGTCCACAAAGGCTTGTCAGGGCTGAGAGCCACAAAAACGGACACAAACTTATTGTGAGTAAGTGTATGGAAATATATTCTCCATCCAGGTGTGCTCAGATATCTCTGCTTCCTCCCACCTGCCAGACCTCCTCAGCAGCTTATCAGGGATCACAGAGGACACCTGGAAGATAAAGGTTTGAATCCAGTCTGATCTATTACTGAGACCCAACATCGGACCATTTTGCTGAATAACAGAAGACCAAGTAGCTTCTGGGAACGCAGATCCTGCTGCCTGATGGAAGTGGCACATAACTACAGCAGACATCACTTCTCTGTCCTGGGGCAGCTGCAGTGGCAGAACATAAAACAGATTTTTATTTACTCTTTAAAATAGAAAAATCAAACTTTAACTAACACTAACTATCTATTAGGTGTAAGAGCCTAAGTTTGATATTAACTGACTACTGATTCTTTTTGGCAGCTCTAGGTTCCAATTGCAGACCTCACTCTTGGGGACTGCAGGTATGTGAGCCAATGGGAGGAGCATATGGTCCCCAAGAGGGAGGTGCTTCACTTCCTTTGTTGCCATAGAAGCAAAGGAGTGGACTTGAGCCGTATGACTTGGACTCCAGTCAGACTTGAGTCATGAATCAGATGACTTTAGAGTGATTGACTTGACCAAATCAATAAAACTTGCAACTCTACTTTAGCCTTTTGACTTGAAGTGACATGATAACCTCCCCAACGATTCTAATTAATCATCAATGAATCAACTCCTCATTTTTCTAACAACAAACATTTTAAAATCAATGTGACAGGAGCTTATCCTGTTGCAGAGCCAGAGGTAAAGGTGTTAGTTGGTGTAGAGCAGCACACAGAACAGCTGATATTAGCACATTCAGAACAACATGCAAAACATTCCGCTCAGAAATGACAGATGATTGTAACTGTCACAGGAATAACACACCAACACACAACTGATCAGCTGTATGTTAAATGTTATTAAGGTTATATGAAAGTCATACATTAAATTTAATTTAATTAATTACAAATTTGAGAGTATTCATTATTTATTCAAACTGTGTCGGAATTCAAATTAAATTCAGTGAAGGGCATGTATTGACTTGTTAAGGAAACACAAACTTTAGGACTTGGTTGACTCATGTTAGGTTGAGTAATAGACTCATATAATTGTGCTCATACGATCAACTTCCTTCTTCTTTTTGGCTGGCTTGTAGTGGTTGGGGCATCTCAATGAACTCAGAAGCCCAGGGCTCCTGTGCAGCAGTGTTGGTGGTTGCAGTTTTTCGCTTAGCTACTGTTGAACTGAGAGAGAGCCTACACCTGTTAGACAATCACTTATCTTTACTGGGAACTGTTAAGTTCACTACCTCCAGCTTTGTTTCCTATTTGGACCAAACCATAAACAAGAAAATAAACTAGAACAACAACTCTTCAATGAATGCTGTTTGGGCTGGCAGCTTGTAGGGAGACTTCAGCCTGAGCTAGCCATTGCTGCTGAATTGAGGTAAGCCCTAAATAACCCTCAACCTACCAGCCTTCGGTTCCTCTGCTTTTCAAAAGTGTTTCCATTAGATTCGCAAAAGAATATTAACCAAAGTTTTGATATGTCGCAAAAACAAAAATGCAAATTAGGTGCGTTTCCATCAACTGGCTTGAAGCAAATAAACTAGGTTATGCAATGCATAATTTCATCAGTAGATGGTGGTATAGGCTTAAATAATCCACCAGTAAACAGAGTAGGAGAAGTAGAGATTGCCACCCAGAAACAAAACAAATAGTTATATTACCTTGACGTGAGAAAAATGGAGAGAGGTTTTCAGGAATTTGTTTCAATTGGGCAAGTTGTCATTGTTCTTTCATGTTAGCTAGTATTGGCAATGCTTCATTCTATCTGGAGAGGCCAGGAGTCGCTGAGAGCGGAAATCAGTCATTTGAGTTTAACATTCGCTACGTCATTGTTTATTTGACAAATGCATTTCCATTACCCATTTTGCGCATAAACTCTTTTTTGACATTTCCAAAATCTACCTCAAATGAGTGTAAAAACGTTTTTATGCTAATTGTGGATATTTTTTTCAAATTTTGGCGTTTCCATTAAGCTTTTTTCTTCAAAATGCACATAAAAATAGGTTAATGGAGACATGGCTATTATTAAGTTTTCTTTCCCACACACACACATGCACACTTAATGTTAGAGAATGAACGTAGCCCACTCACTATAAAGAGCCAACTATGTGTAAAATCTGTAAAGCCCCACAGAATATGCAAATATAATAATATAACTTTATCTTAAGTGTCATTAAAAAATGTATGTCACAAATATTACCCTTTTTACAACAGCAAGGTGGGATAAAGTAGGATAGGGGCTAAACTTTAGGGGCTAAACCTTTTGATGCTGTAACATGCAGTTTAAGAATAGCTTGTTGTATACTGTTTTGTGTTTGTCATAAAGTAATGGTGCCTGAGCATAAAGGAGTTAAAAATCATATATGTTTTTTTAATATTTCGTGTTACTTTTGAGGGCAGTATGAAGATAATTGACCCCTGACATTTTCAACAAGGCAGGTTTTCTGTTTTATGTTTAATTCCAGATAATACACATTTAACATAGTTTTGTGTCCTGGAACACCATTAATTTTACCTCTGCCTTTACCTTAAATTTACCATGTCCTTGACTGAATCCAGTCCCTGTAACATTAGCTAAGCCCCCCCTTACTTACTAGATCTTTTTAGCATGTAACTGAGCAGTGAACAACACGAATACAAACATACAACAAACAAACATCAGGGTTCTATTCCGGAAAGCAGGTTGAGCAAACTCTGAATCTAACCCTGAACTCTGAGTTGATGAACCCTGAGATAGGAAACTCCAAGTTTTCAGTTCCAGAACAGGTGATCAGAGTCAGTTCAAACAACTCTGAGTATGTTAACTCTGAGTTCAGCACGTGTTTGGTGAATGAAAAAAGTCATCATCAATAGAGCTCCAATACCACAGTTCACCATGGCAACAGGTGAATAAAAGGCAGAGCTCCATTTTAATCCAGTGGATGTAGAGATATTAATGCATGTGTATGCAGACGGTGCACATTTATCTTTTAAAAAAAGAGCCTGAGTCAGAGCGGGAAAAGTGTTGATAAGTTAACACAATAAAGTTTTATTCAGCATAGTTCATTAAGTCAACATTTACTAGACTTACATTTCCTTAATGATGATAAAGTGGAATCAGACTGTGTATCAGGCTGCAGCTACATTACATTTAAAATATATTTGTTCAGCTTTAATCTGATGGGGACAAAACACAGGAAGCAGCAACTGAAGATGAAAAATATAGTTAAAGATTTAAAACATATATAGCTCAAAAACACAGAGACATGACTGTAAGCTCACAGTCTGATCCAGTAATAATTTGTTTGATGATTGGCACTTGAAAAGGTGTCAAGGTTAGTTAACAGTAAATTTTAGGCAGCTGTGTGGATCTTGGCTCAACAGCATTCAGTAACTTTATTTTAGCTACTTCAACAAATGTAGCACATGTAAACATTGTCACTGAAATGCGGTTAAAACACACTAAGACTATGCACCCTATTTAAAAAACTCACTCTCATACTACATTCTGCAGCTGCACCCTAATCATGCTCACTCAGAAATATTAACATATAATCTCCAAAATATTAGGAATGATGTTCCATCAACCAATCCAACCAAGTGCAACTAATCACATTATGAGAGATAGAGATAATTATTCATTGATCCTATGTGTCTAAAGCTTCATACCGACTTTTCAAATTTAAACTAAGATTACACATTTATATGCAATAAACACTTCAGGTCAGGAGGTGCACTAACAAACTGACAGCTGTCTTGTGTGCACAGAGTCACAGTGTTATAACAGAAGGACGTGCAGAGGTTTGATTCTGAGCTGAGGCCGAATTCATGCTGTGTAATATTTGAATGTGAGAGCAAAAACTGCTGTTCAAGGAAATGACTGATGCACATAAAAGTGGTAACTATAGAAATTCCTGAGTAACAAACTAATATCTAACCAGGCTTTTGATTCTGACAGACAGTAAACCTGCTAATTAATGCACTTCTATACTCACTTTGATATGGACTGAATCAGTGAGGACATGAAACAACATGTCTGACAGCTGCTTCAGGCTCTGCAGGAGGAGACAGAGATAAACCATAACTCCTCTGGAGTTTAAGTTACCTCTCTTTCTGGAACTGAATCAGAGTTTCCCTCATCTCAGGGTTAAGAAACTCACTGTCTGGAATATACCCACTGTCTGGAATATACCCCAGGAGGGAGGAATAAAATGATTGTATGATAACTTTATGTTGCAGTGTTGTTTTTCTCACAGCTGACTGGATGTGAGGAGAGAAAAGTCAAACTTAGTGCTACATTACAAACATTCTATTTTGGGAGCAGATTTTCTTTTTAGTGTGTGATTAAATAATGACCTCATTTTATTTCAATCAGGAGAGACAAGTGAATGAAGCAAAAAGAATTGTTTATTATAAAGATGATGTTCAAAAGTTGTTGGTGTTTAAACTCTACAGGGAGATTTTGAATCGAAGGACATCAGTCCTGAGCAGCAGCAAGATAAATCTTCCCATGGGGTCCAGACACTGGTGGTGGTGGTTGATGACCTCTGCTGAGGCTGGTAAGGCTGATGAGGTTGATGAGGTGATGCACTGATCAATCTGGGAAGACTGGCTGGTGATGGGGAGGTGGTGGGGTGACCGCACCGAGGCAGAGAGGGAGAAAACATATTTAAAAAGACAGCCGCATTATGATAGGCTGATGATGAAGGTGTGTCACCATGCTGTTGGTTAGATGTGACCAGCTGATGTCTTAATTGACATCCAGTGGAATGACAGGAAGGAAATTATGAATGCATGAGGGATGGGAATAACAGATGGTTTGAAAAATAATACTACAGACCTGAACATGCAAAAGATAGTCTTCCTGACTGAACTTTCACTAAGTTTCATTTCTTTGTGCAGTTTGTCAGCAAAGGTAATAAAAGTAGGAGCGAGGTGAAAATAGTGTTTACTGTAGAATACAGAACTAAGTAATTAAAGTAAATTAACCCCATATGGTCAGCTCTCTTGGTTTGACCATAAAAGGATGTGAAATATCATGTCTGTATCTGCACTTCAACATACAAAAAGATGCAATACAATGTCCTTCACAAAACATGAAAAAAATAATAAAAAGGCAGATGTAAGACCTGGCAACATAAAAAACATAATAGAAAGGAAAACATAGACAAACAAAAAATTTAAAATGTGAGTTTTAAGTTTTATTTTAAAAGTCATTAGTAAGGTTTTCAACTCTATAGGGAGACTGCTCCAGAGAGTTTAGGCTGTATGAACTAAATGTCTAGCTGACAGTTGGTAGTCCTGGACTGAGGAACTATCCATGTGAGAAAGTCAGCAGGATGCAGTGATCTGAGTCACTGATGTAATCTGGAGCGCTTTAAAACCAAGATTTTGGTGAGGATCCTGGGTACAGTGTTTTGAACCAGTTCTAGATATTTAATCAGATTCTGAAGGAGGCCTAATCCAGACAACCATTAACAAAAGCGTGGATGAGTTTTTGAGAGCAGTTTGTTGGCATTTCAAATGTTGAAACAAGATATCAATATGAGTTTTTCTCCTTTGATAATTGTTTGTTATTGATTATTTATGCCTTGGTTGATGTACTTTAAGTACATTTTAATTTGGTGTATTGATAGTTTGACTTATATAGTATTTATTACAAATATATGTATTTGTTTGTTTATACTGTAGAAACACTGAATTAGAATCAGAGGAGAAAATACATAGACCAGTGCATTTTGATTTTTTTGTCAGTGACCCTTTTAAATGTCTCAATACCAGTAATCTATTTCAGTTATTATAGGTATGGTTTTCATGTGAATGTTTATTATTTTCTCAGATGCAGTTTATAATTCTGTACTAATTTTATGAGTCCTTCCTGCTGCAGCTGATCTTTTCTTACAGGTTGGTGAGGAAAAAAATCTCTAGTCTTGAAGTGTTGTAGACTGTATGAAGCATGTACATTGAGTGATTGGAACTCAAAGCTACTATATGTAGAATTTGAACATCTCCAAATTTGGCAGCCCTCAGTGGTAGTGTTCAAACAGACAGTGTGGCACACAGCAATGCACACTGCTACATCCTACCCACCCACTCCCTATGGATGTGACCCTGAGATGAATTGACTGAAAGCTTGACATAGAAGGTATCATTTTTCACCAGAATATTTTTGTCTATTTTATTTACATGTATGGGGGTGCAAAAATATTAGAAAGATCTTACATTATAATGTAATCTAATACATCAACAACACAAATGACTGCATCAAACATTTTAAATTGTTGGATATAATAATTTAGTATTATTAAATTTTCAAAATTTCAAAAACAGTAAGAAAAGTATGCAGCACTGATGTGTTCAGTATTTTTCACAGAACTGTCATATTGAATTGCATTACATAGAAATATGTGATATATTTCTGATAACCCCGCTAACCTTCACTTCCATGTTTGACCACTCAGGTCAGTTACTGTGTCAGTGTTAACACACTTCTCTGTATGTCACCTTGTTGTTCAACCTGGGCCTCTCCCTCACCTGTTCTGGCTTACGTAAACCTCTTGAGTCTGGATCATGAGTTCTACTGTTACGTAACAGCTGGCCTTCACCACAGTGGCTCTTTTACGTATGTGCACTCTAACTTGTTTGCAGAGCTGGGTGCTTGATATCATGTGCAAGTCTGATTAACTGTCACAGTGGAATTTTTGTTGTTTGTTTTCTAGAGCTTAAACAAAAACCTTTTGCTTCAGAGTGTGTGTGTGTGTGTGTGTGTGTGTGTGTGAGAGAGAGAGAGAGAGAGAGAGAGAGTTTTTTTTTCCCTTTACGTCATTCACACAGGACATGTCTGTAAATGATAACATGCTCCACATATTCACATTTTGGTTAAATATATACTCCTGAATATATACTCCAGAAACCTAGGAATCCCTGAGAAAACAGTGGAAAAGAGCTTTTCAAGTGGGTCAGTGAAAACAAAATTGTAAAGGTGAAATGGAAAATGGAAGGGAAGGGATTAATGCTCAATATGTGCATGAATACATACACTAAGGAGAACACAGATAAGGCTCCGATCAGCAGCTACTCTGTAATGCATGTCAAGCTTGGCGCTCTTCCTCCGGCAGCAATATGAGGTTTATGCTGACTTGTCTAGAAATAGAGAAAAGGCAGAAAGTGACACGGTAAATATGTCACACTGTCAAACAATAATGTGATGCTTGCATTATTGATTAAGAGTATTCAATATGTTGCCTAGCTTAGTGACATACACAAGAACAATCAACAATGTAAGGTTTGAAAGATGTCAAGAAACATGAAGTCTGGGGGAAGCACACTCAATACACCAAAAATATGTCAAAATAAGGTGATAAAGACCATCCAGGTGAAAATACACAATATGCAGAACTATAAACACATATTACAAGATCAACTGAGTTCTTGATTTTCCTCAGCAAATGGTATTGATGGTATAACATTAATACCAATGGTATAACACCTGAGCCAGCTCAGAATGAAGATTGTGAGATGTGGTTGAAAGCTCTAAAAAGCTAGTGAGTGGGTCTTTGAGCTTAGATCATCTTGTAACACACTGTTACCAAAGTCAAGAATGAAGTTCCCTGCAACAAACTCAAATATCTTGAAGAAGGCACACTAGATGTGTTCTCCAAATTTAAGCTAAAGAAGGCTGTTTTTAGAAGAGCCTTTGAAATGCGACAGGACTCCACCAGTTATGACTTAATTACACAGGAAATGTAGCCTGCCCTCTCAAAACCTGAATAGGACAGGTAGATGGTAGAAATAGATGAATATAATGGAACTGAACCTAAAGTAGCCAAACTGCTTAGAACTGAACTAAGTTAACTGAGCTGCACTGAAATAGGTCACCATATGCTGTAAAATCATGAACAATAGAATCTACCATTTAAACATAGAATTCTTATTTGGTTTGCTGCCACTTCTTCCCATGTGAGCCCTTTCAGACTGAAAGAACAAGATCCAAAGTGGCAAAAAAGAGAAAGAGGTGATTTGGGTGAAGTGAAGCACAGAAAGGAAATGAGCAGTTTTCAAAACGTCTGGCGCCAAAGTTGGAGCGCACTGCTGTCTGATGGAAGTCTATATGTAGAGGGTGGAGTACTGTTATGAGTCAGCAGACACACCCACATCACGAGTCAGGCGAGGTGACTACTACAACATCCTACGGGTGGTTCCACTGCAGTTCCACATACCAGCACAGACTATCAGGAGGAATGTTACAGTACTTTCATGTGGTGTAAGAGTAACAGCAGTTGTCATACTGTCCTCTACATTCCTCAGATAACATGTAGAGCAAAGGACAAGTCAGTGTTCAGTGTCAGGGTTCACTGTATGGAATAAAACCAGTGGATAATAACAATCCTGACCCTCGTTATCTCCAAATGCACTTACTGTAATTCGCACACAAGTGGTGTGTCTGCGCCAAGGTTCACTTTTAATTGGCTGCATTAAATGCTAATGCCTCCACTGCTGAAAGGGACATTTTTCTTGTCTAAGTAACAAAAGGTTCTAATTCAGATGACCCTCCCAAAATTTCCTAAACTCAAGGGAATTATTAAAGTAAAATTTCTAAAGGTCTCAGTATGCGTCAAATGAAGTGCTTGTTGGATCATTTAACAGCATCTGAGGCCCTCTTTCTCATGGCAGAATCAAGTGTGTGGTAGTGAG
The DNA here is from genome assembly GCF_914725855.1 of Thunnus albacares. NCBI lineage: Eukaryota > Metazoa > Chordata > Actinopteri > Scombriformes > Scombridae > Thunnus > Thunnus albacares. The sequence continues at coordinate 1,382,295 of NC_058113.1, forward strand.
AAGTATACAGGCTTTCAGTGTCTCTCTCAAGCAGCAAAAAGTATAACAAAATACAAGGCTGGGAGGCATTGTTACACTGCCCTCTCTGGTTGAAAGTTTAGTCTGTTTGGACACAGTGAAGTGTGTTAGAAGCTATAACCACACCCAACAGTGATGTCACAGGGTACTGACACACCTTCAGCAAGGTGAGAAGTTAAACCCCTAGAGGTCAGCAAAAATAAGATTTTCAGCTGCACCAAGTTACTCTTTATCTGTTAATTCCTACGATTTTAATGTAAATGCTATTTTCACAGCATCCAAATAGTGATTAAACCTTTTTACATTTTACCTTTTAATAATTTGGTTAACACCAAAAGTGAAAGAAGAACTGGGTTGTTAACAAGCAAAGCCACCATTGGTAGCAGCACAACCTCCAAGAAACCAAACATAATTGTAATCTGTTGCAATCAGTTATTCACTGAAGCTGTGTGCTGTTGTGTATTTGTTGTGCAGTCACAACAACTGAGATTACTGGAAAAGTGCCTTGCAGCCAACATGAACTCTCCTGAGGTCAATGACCTTGAGTTAAGAGACAAAAAATTTGAGTTTAACTTCAGGTTCAATGACCTACATTGAATAGTTATTTGGCAGTTTTCAGTGTGTAATTATCAGGTGAAGTTTCAGGCTTCATCATGAGCTGGGACAGCGGCTGGAGACTGACAGCTACGCACTGCTGAGGTGGCTGTTGGTGGGTGGAGTGTCATGCCATTCAGCTTTCTCTTTCAAACCACAGCCGCAGTGCCTCAGCTGTGCTGTGAATGGACATGCCAGACTATGATGTGGCAAGACCAATGATTGGCTTACAGGGAACGCTTTTTACAGCTACTGTGGGTGTGGGTTTGTACAGATCTAGAGTCCAGAGTGAATGTGTCTTACACAGGGAGCTGAGTCATTATTGGCACAGCTGTTTATTAGCAATTAGTCATTTGCGTAAATGTTTAGGCTTCATCTTACTACTATAATAGCTTCTAATAGGCCTTCATAGCCTCTGAAATCTAGCTTTCAGCATCATTAGTTTGCAATCTAAAGTATTGGATGTATTTTCTTTCTGAATATTGTGATAATAATCTTTTTAATGCCATACCAGCCCTGCAGCAAAGCAGAAAAACTAGAAGTAATTGTCAAGACACCCCCCTCTCATCCTCATACATTTATTGAAATATAATTATTAAAAGTCAAAAAAAGAAACATATCATAACTCCACTTGCTCCGGAATACTTAGAATAGGTCTTGTTTTACGATGGCATGTTCTTTTGTTTACGCTTTGATTTCATTTTCACTTATCTCAACCACTCCTTTGCTGGACTGGCGCTTTTCCAGCGTCCTCCTTTTCTTTTCGGTAAGTTCTTCTCAGTGGAAATCCCCCTGGATAGAACCCTTACTGTAATGTTTACTGAAAGGAAGAATGCTCTGACAGGTTGAATCTTGTATGCCTAGTAGTTTTTTCTCTGTACCTTACCACATCTGAGCCAAAACTCACACCTTGAGAGCTCAGGTTTGTTTTTTTTAACTATGACTAACACATAAGTATAGACATAATGTCAACTTGACGAAAGAAGTATTTTTAAGCCACCAAGTTGTTATCCTTGTGCATGACAAATGGATAGATTGGCTTATTCAGGTCCGGTTCATGGTGACAACAAATTGTCATGGTCCCCAGAGGATGAGTGTCACGGATGTATGTATGAGGCAACAGGATAGAGGGGCCAAATGCAGACACTGAGGCAGGACACGTAGCTTAAATGACTGAAATCTGTTGTGAAACAAGCCCAGAGGGACAAAGCTAAAAAAGCAGGCCATAAACTGGCAGCAGGTCAGTGCATTGGTAGCAGATAACAGATAAACAGGATCAGGTATGGGTTATTTGGGAATGTAACAGGTGAGAAGGTGGATGTGGGAGTTGGGTAACCAGGAATGGTCCGGAAAATCCAAGGGCATCAGACTGTAACAAAACAACAAGAATGAGGCAGCTGTCATGAAAATGAGACTTTGTGAACTTTCGTCTAGTGCCACCATTACACCCAAAATTCCAATAGTATAGAAGTACCTGAGTTTAAGCAGATTACTATAAAATATACTGATCACACTGCTCTCCAGAAGCTGAACCTGTTCTATAATGGACACTCCATGGTCATTCACTGTCATGCCATCATCACCCCAAAATCTGAACGTTCCACACAACTCAAAGAACAACCCAGATTGACATGAAATCTATGGCTCATATTCATACTGTGGAGCCAATTAAACCATTTATTTTAATGACCCATGGGTATTTCCTCTAGCGCCACCATCTGGACAAATATTAGATTTGGCCCTGCTATTTGTTAGGCTCTAAATGGTGCATTTGTATTTATATATTTAAAATTTACATTACATTACATTTTACATTTACATATTTACAATTTAAATTTACACATATTTACTTCACACATTTTTACAAAAAAAAAAGAAATATAAAAATATCAGAAATAAAGAGGGCAGAATCTAAGGAATATAAGTACAATATATAAGTGATATAAAGTATATAATGCAATTAACAATAACAACAAAAATACAAGTAATGAGGTGCAAAAGCATCGGGAGCAAAAATACAGTAAAGGTGTCGTGTACAGCCATGAGTGATAGTGTACTGGGGTGTTGAATGCCATGGAATCGTATGGTATTACAGTAGCTTAAAGTGAAATATAAGCAAATAAATATTGCACATGCCCAATGATGGCAGTATATCAGTCTTAAATTATTGTACAGTTTTTTTTTCTTCATTTTTTTATTTCTAACATGTTAAAAGAAAAACAAAATAAAAATACATAAGCAATAAAAAAAAACAAAAAACCAAAATCATCAACAAACATATATATCCCAGCAAACAATTCAAATGAAGCATTCCCTGGTCGAAAAGGATCAGAGAGAAGTTAAAAAACTTTCCAGTCCTTTCTAGTCTTTTTTTTTTTTTTTGCTTTAACAATAAACTTTTATGATTAATATGAAAACTCAACTATCCGCCACCAGTGTCCATGATACCCATCTCAGTCAAATCAAACAAAAACCAAGCATTCAAACAAAATAAGAACAAAGCAGCCAGAATAATTACAAACCAAACATTCAAAAAACACAAGAACAAATCAGTCAGGTTGGAAACAAACAAACCATCACAAATGCACCCCATATCAATTCAATATATTATTCTCTTAGTCTTAAATTTGATTAATGTTCAACATGTTTTCATTTCTTCACTGCAGTTGTTCCATACATTAAGTCCTTTGATTGTGACACAATGATATTTTGCAATTGTCCTTTCTAAATGAATTTGAAATTTGAATATACAAGTTAGTCTCAAGTCATGTTTACTTTCTCTCATTTGAAACAACCCTTGGATACTGTTAGGTAATTGTTGATTTTTTACTCTGTACATGATTTCGGCAGTTTTGAACTGATCTTTAAATATTTGTACTTTTGATTTAATAAAAAGTGGGTTTATTGATTCTCTATAAGTAGATTTCTGTACAATTCTTATGGCTCTTTTTTGAAGGATGAAGATTGGTTTAGGAAGGATGAAGATTGGTTTAGTGTTTGTTTTATATGTGTTTCCCCACACTTCCGCACAGGAAGTTGTGTATGGGAGTTTAAAGGAACAGTATAAGGTGTATAACAAAGCTTGATTTACAAGATCTTTGGCTTTATATAGTATTGCAAATAATTTTTATATTTTAACATTAATATAATGTATATGTGGCTTTCAGCATAATTTATCTAGTATCACTCAAGAAATTTAATTTCAGTCACTCTTTCTATTTCTACATCATTTATTATTTGAGTTTCTTATTTGAGTTATTTGAACGATTACCAAAGATTATAAATGTTGTTCTACTTAAATTCAGCGTTAATTTTAATGGACAAATAAAACCCAACTTTTTCAGTTCCTTTTCCACTGTATCCAAATGTTCTAAGTTGTCACAAAGAAAACGCTTGTATCATCTGCAAATAGAATAGTATAGTGTTTTGGACACTTCACATCTATTATTTATGTATGAAATGAACAACAATGGTCCCAACACTGAGCCCTGGGGAACCCCACACGTAACCTTCAGTAATTGTAATTTGAAATCTTATATCTGAACATAATGATATCCATTCTCTAGGTAGCTGGTTAGCCAGAAGAGTACTATCCCTCTAATTCCATATCTTTGAAATTGTTTTAATAATAAGTCATGGTCTACCATGTCAAATGCTTTTTTGTGATCCAGAAATACCCCTACTGTATATTCTTTATTTCTACAGTATTTCTTTACAGTACATAAACATTGCACGTGCTCAATGATGGCAGGATATCAGTCTAAAATATTGTGCAGTAGATAAATATTGTTTGAGCCCAATGATGGCAGCACATAAGTGTCAGACTGAGAAGAAGTCTGAGTTTAATAGTGCCACAGCTTTTGGGAAGAAGCTGTTTTTCAGTCTATTTGTGTGCGTACAGATTGTGGATCTGTAGTGTCTGCCTGATGGCAGGAGCTTAAACAGATGGTGTCCAGTAGGGATGTGCAGAGAACCCAGTAACTGTGTTTGTATCTATATTTGTTGAGCCAGCAAATTTATTTATATTTGTATTTGCATTCAAATAAAAGTGGAAAGAGGCTTAAAAACCCTGTTTTTGTTTTTATTACACTTTTAATTTCAGAAAATTAAAGTGTTACAATAAGTGCTCATGAATAAACTACCTTATGAAGGAGGTCCCCACACCAGGTCTCGAACTGGAGTCTCCCAGATCATAGAAGACTGCACTGACTACTGAGCTAAAATTTCGCCTATTGCCTCATTGCAGACAGACCTCTACCTATTTATACACCCATAACACAGAGACAGCACAGTGTGTAACGTGTAGGGAAAAACTTCAAAGCCTAACTGAGGAAAGGAGAAGGGGAACAACAGGTTATGGAGAGTCCCTTGGGAGCACTTTGCGTGTGTCAGTAGCTCAGCTTTATCTCTGGGGAAAAACCCTCAACTCCAGAAGTGATGTCCAAATTAGGAAATGTGCGTCATGTAGCAGGTGGATGTGAAAAAAAACAAAACACATTTTCATTTCAAAAACACGTGAAAGAAGGCAGACATAAACTGTGCCTTAAAACATAACGCAAAACATACTAGGGCAGTGCATACTATAGGGAAGGGGTGGGCCTGAATCTAATTATGTTATTTGGCAAAGCACAAATAGTGTTGTTTTTTTTACCAACATTTATTGCGTATAAATATTTTAAAATGGTTTGTTTTGGGGAATAAATTTTCCCCCCAGTGGTCACTTGTGGTATTGCACTGCAATCCAAAAAGCATTTTTCCCATAGACCATTGTAGAAGAGACTGTAAAACTGTTGATAGGACACCTTGAATGGCAAACAACGTCAATTATGACTTCTTGAGCGGAGAAAAGCGATTTAAAAACCTGTGACATCATCACAATGTAAAGTCTATAGGCCGAGTGGGAACTCCCAGCAGGAGAAATGCTACTGCGCATATTCAGTGGGCTGCACAACCCGGAAGCAAACCTGGAAACTAGAAACTTTTTTTGGTGTATGCGCCAGCTGAGCAATTCCTATAAGACTGAAAGGGTGCCATTTTTAGTTCGGTATCCAGGTCTTACATCCATGAGCATAACCCATGTTTTTTGTGTTTAGCAGATTTTTGATTAGGTATGCAAATCTTCAGAGGGCTTTTTGTTTATCCAGCATACACCAAACCATAAGGACATTTCAGCATATATAACTGTGTGCTCCTTCAATTCATGAAAGATTTAATGGTGCATTTTTTTTTTACCAGTACATGGATGTGTGAAGCTTTGAAGAGTTTGAGCATTGAGTCAGAAAAAACTGTGGGTTTATTTAGCAACCAGCAGGCAATGTTTGGTGGCTTTCTTGTGTGAGAATGGACCAATCTGTGAGAGCCTTTAAAGGCGACAATGAGAGGCATAGAGCTGTTTGTTTGTTTGTTTTTAAATAATCCAAAACATAAACATTTTTTAAAGGTTCTTTATTATTATTATTTTTATTTATTATTATTTTATTTTACATCCAGTATGTGAATGTATCTTGTCCTGTGAATCCCTTGTGCATGGATACACAAACTGAATCTCAGGGGACTCCACCAGTAACAATGAAAAGCACATCGCACATATACAGAGGCAATTACAGAATGCAAATACATTGAATGACTGGTGCTGAAAAAACACTGTCCATACATAGAAAATAAAATCTTCTTTAATGTAATGAAAATCTCTAGAATTATAACTTTAAAAGATTCATTCTAGTACTCAACATCCAATACTAATGTACAGTACCAGTCAAAAGTTTGGACACACTTTCTTATTCAAGGGAAGAATGTTTCTGCTGTTACATTATGTCTGTTTCTGGGCAAAGATTCTCCAGGAATATTTTACCTTCATTGTTTAAGAGTATAAGTGAAGATGAGCAGGGATAAGTAAATGTGTTGTCCATATAAACACATGCTCATATAAAATAAGTCTTGTGCAAACACAGGCACACAACAGCTCCTGAGACAGCACCACTGGTCATACTTATCCAACAAGGTTAGGTTTTTACACCGAAACAGTCTGGAGGCCTTAGAGCACAATAGACAAGCAGCTATCATGGTACAGGACATATGAGAAAACAGGTCCATCAGCTTGAACCTCCTCCCCTGCTGAGGCTTCCTCAAACTTCCACCACCCTCCATATATCACCCTCTACTTTACTGTGGGATGAAGTCACTCTACTGTTTATACACCCTATCTTTTATTGGTTCTCCTACTGGAAGTTTCCCAAAGAGACCCAGGGCCATACTGGGTCAAGAAATGAAGTGGCTAAGCTCCTCATAATTCTCAGGCTTATCAGCTCTGCAAGGGGTCAGCTTGAGCAGCCCCAATGCTTAAAAATGAGGAAGAGTGAAAGGTTTTAGAGATAGGACTAGACAGTATTCATGGATTTTTGTCACACTCTGTTCAAGTACTGTAAAGTGTGTGTGCATGTAAGCATGTATACATAGGTGGCTGCATACAGCACATGTGTATGTGCACCCAACTGAGACTAATGTAGCTTATCTACCACAATGCAGGAACATTTGCCCCTAGATCTCATTAGTTTAACTCCCAGCCTCTACAGACTGCCAGGTCTAACACACACACACACACACACACACACACACACACACACACACACACACACACACACACACACACTGACAGGAACATTAAGGCTATATAGATACATGAAATGTAGCTCTCAGCCTGCCAGAGGTTTGTATGAGCTTAGTATTATCTCAGTTGCTTCAGCATCCCTTCACTTTATCTCCAAAGAGCACACCACAGTTTCAAACCGTCACCCAACAAGCCTTCACATGCACACTGTGATGCTTTACATAAAGACTCATACAGTGAGAGTGTTTTTTTTTTTTCTTTTCGCCTATACTGCTCTGGGAAAACATTTCATGTTATACATTCCAACATAATATTCAAATTTCAGTTCCATTTACTTAACCTACATTTGTCATCGTTGTTATTTTTTTGGGAAAATAGCTCGATTAACCGAAGTTATTTTAGTTCACCTAAATAACAATAAAATAGAATAAAATTGATAAAAATTAACATATTCTCTTACATCCTCACTGTCAGCATTTTTTATTGGGAACTACTTTGGACAGAAGAAAATTACACTGAGGTCTGTTTTGTTGTTTTGTTTTAATGCCACAAACTAAATTCCTTTCACTTCTAATAAATTGTTGTAGTTGCAGACATTTCAGGGACAGATATCTCAAAACCTGGACAAATAAAACCCAAACTATCTGCATGGTTAGGCCGGTAATTATTATACACCCATACTGGATGATTGCACACCTCACACTTTACATCCAATGCCAACATTCAGTGACAATGCCTTTTACGTGGCAAGGTGTGGAGATCAGAGTGATGAATGCCCATACAACAGATGTGACTATAATGCAGGAAGCTCATTAACTTGATCTTTTCCAAATGGCAATCAAACTGTAAATAAAGAACATAATGAGTCTATCAGAGTCACAGATGACACTATGTTTGCTTGGTAACATTATTGTGCAGCACAAGTTTTCTCTCTTGTGTATTATCAAGATGCTCAGTGTTGTGCTTGAAACTTTCTAAAGGTGCCCTAACAGTTCATCTTTGTTTAACTTTGACCTGCAAAGAATGCCAAAAACAGTGTTTAGTTGCATCTTTGTTGCATCAAATGTGTCCTTGTGTTGATGTGACATCATAGACAAGGTTCAGAATGTACACAAGCTCCCTGCTGATTTATCAAAAGAAAAAAAAAAGACTTGTCTGTGTATATACATATTCTTTTGGCAGATGCTTGAATTAATTCAAATAGTAACAACTTGTTTATAAGACTTTCAATCAGATTGCTCACACAAGTAATGAGCTGACTTAGAACAGTGTATTTTGTTGGTTTGTTTGTGTGGTCACTTACACAAACAAAGTGCACTTAAGGAGTATTTACCATGTTTTTTTTACCATGAGAAGATATGATGGCAGATGCTGACTGTGTTTGCACCTCAGGGGCGACTGACAGTGATGTCATGTTCATACTCTCTGCTGAAAGATTCAGTGATGCATGTACTTCAACTGAGGATTTTTCTCAATGGCTATATGTTTTCAATTCAATTCAATTTATTTTATTTATATGGCACCAAATCACAACAAAAGTGATCTCAGGGCACTTTTCACATAGAGCAGGTCTAGACCATACTCTTTAATGTACAGAGACCCAGCGAAGGAAGGAAAAATTCCCCTTTAATGAGAAGAAACCTCAAGCAGAACCCGGCTGTAGATGGGCGGCCATCTGCTTTGACCAATTGGGTTGAGAGAGAAAGAAAAAGGGGGGGTTAGAGGGGGACACATAGAGGCAGAACAACAACAGCACCAACAACAACAACAACAATAGATACATAACTAGCAACAACAACTAGCAACAATGGCCAGAGAAGCCATCTTCATTAATAATCACAGTCCAATTACTTTCCATATTATGACCAGAGCTACAACTTAGCTTTGGTTCCTGTTAAAGGATCAGTTCACCCAAATTTGAAAAAAAAAAATTCAAAAAATTTTCTTACTTATCTCTACTGACATTTCTTCATGCAGATAGTTTTAGTGTTTTTAAGATAAGACTTTATTGATCCCATGGGGAAATTAGGTGTCCCATCAGCACAAGAAGACACAGGTCTTATACACCATGAACAAAGAGGATGGAACAAGCAGAGGAATAAAAATGGGAGAAACTACCCCTGAATAAAAAGTAAATCACATTAAATCTATTTAGATACAAAAAGGAAAGTAGAGAACAAACTGTACAACAAATTGAAATAAGAAGCTACAGACAGTATTGTACAGTCAAGTGTGAAGTGAAGCAACCCTTTAAGTAAAACATAAACAGATACAGTATACCATGAGCATAGGAAGCATTGAAAATGTGGGTTGGATAATCTACTGAGTAGATGCCATTTCCTGTATTCTGGTGCCTTTTAACAGGGGTTTGATACTTTAAACTAGCTATACATAATACATTTCTTTAATGTTATCAAATCAATGGGTAAAGTTGAGAGGACAACTTTAGTCAAAGTGCCCCTGCGCATTCTCCAATAAACTACATTCATCTTCAAATCATTTCTGCCATGAAGAATCTCCAGCACCTGAGGTGTGTGTCTCAAAGCTAGATTATGTTGTTAGTCTGTTATTTTGGTGGCTTTGTTTACACACACATTTTTACACACATAACATTGCTACCTAGAAGCACTCAACATAAATATGTAGTGCAACATTTCATGACAAAAGGCATCAATATAACAACCATCTGCCACGTTTTGTGAAAAGCAATAGTCTTGAATTCACAGATGGGAGGAGTGTGTGTGAGCGAATCCATCAAGTTAGCTGGATAACATAATAATAGCTTTGTGGCATAGGCCCCTGATATATACTTTTTTGGCTCACTCATGTGACAAAGCCTGATGCCATCTTACATATATACACGATACAAGTCACATGATGAAATCACATGACCCATATCTTGAAATAGAAATAGTGAGGTAAAATATATATATATATATATATATATATATATATATATATATATATATATATATATATATATATATATATATACATACACATAAATATATACAGACAGGTGACAAATTAAAGGAAAAAATGGTTCAGGTCTGAATGCTTGACCCCTACAGTGAGGCTGGGAATCTGGTAGTTCTGTTATGCTTTGGGGGGCATTTTGCTGGCATGGTTTGGGTCCACTTGTCCCCTTAGAGGGAAGAGTCACTGCTAATCAACACAAAGTTGTTCTGAGTCAACACCTTTATCCTATGATGAACCATTTCTATCCTGATAGGAGTGGTCTCTTCCAGAATGACAATGCTCCAATTCACAGGGCACGAAGGGTCACTGAATGGTTTGATAAGTAAAGGGGTGAATGTCCATTTCCTCATCAAGGCCCTTGGGTGACATAGTGTCTGGAGTGTAAATCCAGAATAGTTTATGTTTCAGAAGAAGAGCGTTTACGTCTTCCCCCCTCCATGGGGGTTGGACATGTTCAATTCCAATATAACTGAGAAAGGCAACAGTGTGGTTCATTCCACTGAAGTGGTTGGCCATGGGGCATTACTGGTTATGGTTTCTGATAGCAATTCTATGTTCTGAGATCCTGTTTTTGAACGCAATGTCCACAGGGGCATTTTAGCATATATATCACATTGTTGGTTTTACATGAGACGATACTTTTAATAGCAAACACTTTCCCTGTGTATGGGTGATAGAATGTCTTGTGGTTGGTCTTGTGGTTTTGTGTGTGAAATTACGCTGTTGACAGTTCCCAAATTTGTAATTGCCATGTGCCACAGGATTCAAAAACATAGGTGGGATTATGGGGGGCAGGTGGACAATCTGCCCTCACCAACATGTTTCTGAGGTACAAATAATGAAATGGTGGCAATTCAGCAATAGTTAACAGATTTAGAGATAATAATAAAAAATAAAAGATTTTAGCTATTACTCATCTCTGCCTTTGTACCTCCTTCATTGTTCTCTTCTTTAGTCCCCTTCATCCCTTTTTGTTTCCTTGCTTACTTCACTTGTTCTTTCTTTATTTCTTCATTTCATCTCTTTCTTTCTCTCCTTGTCTTTTAGTCTCATTTGCCATCATACTTTCCTCTTTCCTGTCATATTTCCCTTTATCCTATTAGCATTAGTGTCGTGCTGGATACAGCGTTGGAGGTGGGGCCCGTTCGTTCCTATGAAAATTACTCAGTGGTGCATGAAGCCAAAAAAGCCACTTCCCACTGTAAAGAAATTATCCAGATGAAAACATACTGCGCACGCGCTATGGGCCCCAGCACCCATAGAGCATGCTCACTAGACACTTCCGCTGGCCAAGACAGCTAACTTCTGGTCTAACTAACGGGGATAAAATAATTCAATTGTACGCCTATTTCCAAATGTTATTGGACCAAATGAATCAAATTCTGATAGTGAAACGAATAATTTTGCAGGGGTTGTGAGGCTCAAAAAATGTTATCCACCGTTTTACAGCTGCTCCTTTACCAGTGATTAAGTGTGGGAAAAATGCTTTTTGGGCCCCTGTTGGATGTTGTTGTAATTCCATGGTTTGGCCACTATGTTAAATTGGCTTCAAAGCCCGGCACACTTCCTGGGGGCTTGGTGGGCATGCTATGTGAGAATCTACCTGGTTGTAAGGTAGCAGTGAAAATGTGGTATGGAATTTCATTGATTTTGGCATTCAATAAGCAAGCGGAATGGATGTGATAATGAAGCACTGACACAGCTCTCTGAAAAGAGCACCGAGTGGATAGACCAATGCACTGATTTTCGACATGGTGGAAATATGGTAAAATTGGGTGGGACTTATATAATAGCTGCAACGCCCCTGAGATATGCAGGATATTCCATATGACTATATGACAGAAGGCAACACAAACTTTTAAATAAAACAGTTATATAAATAACTATATATATTTTGAGTACAGTTAGACACTACTTCTACAGATGAATCAAGTGGTGAAGTAATATTCAGCTGATTCATTAACATGAGAATGAAACATGCTACAGGCCGTTTCCATTTCATATTCTTTCATCTACATCCATAATTATTCTTACAAAGGTCACACAGTCTCTTTAAACTTGTAAACTGTAAAAAAAAACAAAACAAACAAACAAACAAAAAAAAACCCGAGCCAAGACTCAGTAGAATTCCATGTGAGACGGACACAAGACCGAGATAATACAAATTTAGACTTGAGAGCAGACTCCAGCCTCAGATATCCTATGTGAGTGGCCGCATTAAAATGTTGCAGCCTTTGAAGCCCCAGAGGACAAAAGGCTAGTATGCATCTCCTCTCTTAATTTGTCCCTGGCATCTCACAGATGAAAACTAATGGTGCATTCAGGAGGTAATCGTCAACTCCTTAAGTCAGACATTTATAAGTTTTCCACCAGACAGTGGCAATGGAACTACTGACACAGTAAGAAAAAGTTCCATGACACCCTGGCAAGCTGTGACTTTTTAACTTCATCACATGATGCATTTTCTTATTCACTGTCACATGATAGACTGCAACAGACTACCTGTAGTGATCAAAGACATTTAAATGAAGAGAAATCATTTGCAAATGTAGAACAATATTTGCTGAAGTACCAACAAAAAGTGACGTTAGCAATTTAGACCATGTCCACACTAACCTGGCTAAATTTATAAAAGGCATCTTTTTCTCTCTGTTTCAGCCCTCCGTCCAGATTCAAATGGCATTTTTCTCCCCTGATGGGACTTCTCCAAAATGGCCTCCAGTGGCAGTAGCGCAGCATTTCACTGGAAGAGGAAGAAGAAGAAACAACAATAACACCTATAGCAGATGGCTTCATGCACTGTTGTTATCTTTATTGTCTACTTCAACAGCTTGTTTAGAGTTAAACGTAGATATCTACCGTGTTTCTCTGCTGAAACTGTTCACTGTAATCTGCTCGCAATAAACTAAATGTTTTCTTCACTTGTTTTATGTGGCTGACTTGCTCATCTTTCCTCCACACATGCCCAGTAGTGCTGGGAAGTTCGAGTATTTGAGATATCTCAGTATACTCGAGTACAGACTTCTAAATGTATCGAGTATTTCGAGTTATCTAGTAGGCTACTGGGTGTTGCACCTCTCAGGCCATTATAATGCAGGACACTCTAACCAGATGTGTGTATCAAGTATATCAAATATGTTTATGCTTCATTATCCTCCCAAAATATTAGGCAAAATGCTAAATATATATGATATTTTATTACATCAATTCATTTTTTATTCTCTTACAGTGACAATTGTGTTGATACTACATGTGTATGATTTTTACAGTAAGTAAAGAAGAAAGATGCAGACTCATATTTGTATAATGAAAAAATAAAAAATGACCCAGAGAAAATAAAGACATTTGAATCAAAATGCAAAACAATTATTGACAGGCACTAAAGTAGTCTATCATATCATTTAAACTGGAGCAGAGTATCCACGGGCTAACAAGCTAACAGGCTAATAAGCACCGAGTCTAACTGTCTCTGGGCTAACAAGGTAACAGGCTAACAATTACTGAGTCTACTGTCTCCAGGATAGCAAGCTAACAAACTGTGTTTGAGTCTGGTACATGAACAGCCAGCAGATCAGCATGTATGGAATGTGTTGAGGGGAGCAAGTCTGTATGAGCTGGTATCAGTAGCAGTCGAGTGGAGTCTAGTAACTTATACGGGTTTATATGTACTGAATGGTTTCAGCGAGCGCATACAGCCATGGTACGCCCCGAGGGGAAAACATGTCAGTCAGTCACCAGTCACCTGCACTGCCTAACAACTAAGTGGTTTCATACAGTACTCAAATGAGTTTTTAGCGTTATTATATGTTGTAATGCTTCCATTTTGATTGCTGGCAGTTAGTTTGGTAACATAAAATAAGCAGAATATGCTGGAGAAGGTGAGAGCTTCTGTTAGTGTCAGACTCTGTACATTTATGGCCAGCACTAATGCCCAGTAGGAGGAGAATTACCCATTTTGGTGTTTTAATGTGGACAGAGGTATTTGCAGAAACAAGCTGAATCTCCCTCTACGGACACATGTTATCTTTGCTTGAAAACAGCGTTTTAGAATTAGCCTGCTTAATGTAGACATAGTCTTAGACTCTATGGGCATAAAACATTTTTATTAAACGTTGTCCCATGAGGATAGGAGATATGACAGGATCCCACAGTCTAGACGTTGATAGTGGCGGTAAAGTGTGTCGGTGTAATAACTGAACCTGTTCTGGGACAGGTTCTGGCTGAGTATCATGCTGGTAAGATAAGGCGTGTGTTGCACAATAGTAGGTGAGGTAAAAGTAGGTAAGAAAATGACAGGATCACAATAACATTTAAAGGGCAGCATCCAACAACTGACTGGCTGAATGAATGTGGGCAACAAGATGATTGGCCAGATATGTTGACCTGTGGCAGCGTGGGAAAGTGCAGGAAGAAACAGCAGAAATTGAAAATGATATCTTCCTTACTGAACTTTTCTCAAAGAGTTATGAGCCAGTTACACACTGAGACACAAGTGATTCATACTTGGTCCTGATATGTGAACTCTATGACTGTCTTTCCATGAGCCCAATACGGCCTGCCTCATGCTGCTTCTCATAGCTGTATCAGAGCTGTTAGTTAATGCTAAACCAAATAGCATATGTCTTGCTGCTACTGTTTCATATTAAAAGCTTTCCACAGGTGAATCAGGTTAGAGGAAATGCAATAGATTTCTCATTCAGTTAGCAGAATTTGATATGGACATAAATTACACTATTTGGTCAGAGGGTCAGTTTTAAATATGAAGCAGCACACCTCCAACATATTATCAAGGTTAACAACTTATTTTACATTGATGTGGTGTTTTGTAGAAAGCCAGTCACACTATGCCAGCATTTGGGACATTTTTTTTATCTGCTAACTACACTCCAGACACATCTGAATCAACTTTATGGGAAACGGCCAAAGCCTGTATGAGGGGGGCTTTTATTTCATACACATATGCCAAGAGAAAATAAACCTTAAAGGCACAGTTAGAATTAGAAGACATAATAAATAAACTAGAAATTGAATTTAAATCTTCACCTACTAAGAAAACCTGACAGAAACTTGAAACTGCTCGCTCCTCCCTTGACCAGCTTCTTAGTAAAAAAGCAGAAAAAGCAATTATACATGCAAAACATACATTTTTTTAGTATGGCAACAAACCAGGAAGGCTACTGGCACATTTAGTTAAAGGCTGAAAGAAAGACAATGCAATACCTTCACTCTTAGACAAAAATGGTGTAAGACACTTTAAAACAAAATATATTATCCAAATCATGAAGGATTTATATGGAAAACTGTACACATTGGAATGTAAAGATAGTTCTACCCTGAGTAACAATCTTTTTTGACAAAATAGCACTACCAACTCTGCCTGACAATACAAGGAAAACTTATGCTCTCCAATTACTGAAGTATGTGAGGTTCTAGGGGACTTGAAGGAGGGGAAGGCACCAGGAACTGATGGGTTTAGTTGAGTCATTCATAAATGGTTGTCTCCCTCTTACCCTTAATAAGGCTCACATATCTTTAATACTTAAAAAGAACAAACCACCTGAGAGCTGTTCCTCATATAGACCAATTAGTCTGATTGGAGTGGACTGTAAGATATTGACCAAGGTACTTGCCACAAGGTTGGAGAGATTTCTATCAAACTTGATCAATCCATATTTATCAGTTGGCCAAGGTTCTTGTTAATGGATGCTACTCAGACCCATTCCACCTCCAGAGAGGGACACGAAGATTGCCCCATGTCGCCCCTCCTTTTTGCACTAGCTTTTGAGCCATTGGCAGACATGATTAGGAGGCATAAAGAAATTAATGGAGTTGAGTTGGTGGGAGTGGACCACAGAATTGTACTTTATGCGGATGATATTTTGCTTTTTGTCAAAAATGCTGAATCTTCAGTCCCTATAATTCTCTATATTATAAATGTATTCTCTAAAATCTCAGGTTACAAAATAATTTTGAGAAATCTGAAACTCTACCCTTAAGGGATTTTAACCAGCCTACCGATTTCCTTTTTAAGTGGTCACCATCTGGATTTACTTACCTTGGAATTAGAATCCGCAAATCTCAATTATATGTATGAAGAAAATTTAACAAATATTATCACATGAATTAAAACAGATCTGAATCACTGGCTGGATTTACCCCTATCTTGGATGGGCAGAGCTAGCTTGATAAAGATGAACATAGTACCAAGGCTTCTCTACCCAATGCAAATGCTCCCACTCCATATTACAAAAACCATGATTTATGATTTAAGTCTATTTCTAAATACAGGCAGGTGACAAATTAAAGGAAAAACCAGTTCAGGTTTGAATGCTTGACCCCTACAGTGAGTGGATCTGATGGCTCTGTTATGCTGTGGGGGGCATTTTGCTGGCACCCTCTAAGGGTCCACTTGTCCCCTTAGAGGGAAGGGTCACTGCAAATCAATACAAAGTTGTTCTGAGTCATCACCTTTATCCTATGATGAAACTTTTCTATCCTGATGGGAGTGGTCTCTTCCAGGATGACAATGCCCCCATCCATAGGGCAAAGGGGTCACTGAATGATTTGATGAGTATGAAAACGATGTGAATCATATGCTATGGCCTTCACAGTCACCAGATCTCAACCCAATTGGACACTCATGGGAGATTTTGGACCAACATGTTAGACAGCGCTCTCCACCACCATCATCAAAATACTAAATGAGGGAATATCTTTTGGAATAATTGTGTTCATCCTTTCAGAGACTGTAGGATCAATGCTAAGGATTATTGAAGCTGCTCTGGTAGCAAATGGTGACCCAACACCTTACATTTTATGTTGGTTTTTCCTTTAATTTGTCACCTGTCTGTATGTGTACAATATGCGTTCAAAGTAAAAGCTTTTATGAACTGAGTATGGGCTAAATCGTCAATCATCAATTGTTACAGCAGTGACATGAAGAGCAACAAAAGATTTATTGAAGGAGATTTAAAAACCACCAGTTTCACTCAATATACTGCACTATAAGCACAGCAAAAATACTTCCACCTCAGCAGAATATTTTGGTGAACAGTTTACTCTTTCCAGCCCTGACGAGTGGAAATACAGCTTAAAACATCCAGACCCATTATGGATAACACAGCCACTCAACAGGAACAACTAATTTCCTTTACGCCATAGAGTTTATGAATGGACTGAATGATGGAATGAGGAACATGAATAGGGAAGGAGGAATGACTGGAAACTGTTCTGACTGTGGCTTTAAGAGTTACACAGTTTGGCTTGGTTCACATAGTCAGGATGTGCGTGTATGTGTGTCCGTGTGTGTGTGCATGCGTGTGTGTTTTATCTTCTATTTTTATCCTAGTGAGGATGAAATATCTCCACAAGAGTAAAATGATGAGCTGAATACTTCTTTTGACTGCCATGTGCAACTTGTACTAACACCTGGATAGAGAATGTTGAGTGTTGAATTTTGAGTTGGCAAATAGGTAACCCAGTAAATTGGACAAAAATGGAATTTCATTTTTATGGCTGTTTGATAACTGACAAAGAAGACAAACCTGTGACAAACCTAGTGGTTTAGTTATAATAGCAGAACATGAACAGTAACACAAACACATGCATGGACTACGAGCGAGACACAAGTTTTATCTATTGGCTCTCACTTACGCTGCTCCCTACCATACAAATCAATGCTCTCTCATCAACAGAGATCATTCAGTGGTTGAACTGAGATCAGATAAACACTACAGCAGCCCGGTATACTTTCTATATGACTATATGTGTTAGAAAATAGCTCGTGCTGCTTTCTTCCAGTCAAATTGATGTGACATGGAGAACAACAGCTAATTAGAGTAAAGATGCTGTCATCAGAGGGAACAGACCTGGTCGATTCTACTTCCACAGACTACTTACTGACATAGATAAACCTAGGAGGAGAAAAGATTGCATATGCAGCTTGGAGGGAATGCAGTAACGCCTTTACAACATATGATGAGAATGTGTATCATGGTTTGCACAATCAGATTTGAATCTGTCTCTACTGCCTCTTGTTTGCATTTTTACTTTTACTCTCTTTTAACAGTTAGCTACCAAGATTAATGAAGTGGGTACATATGGCTTCATAGTGAATATGAACAAACACAGTCTGAGCTGTTAGTATCTAAAAGTACCACAAATCTCTGATAAATCAACCTCTGAGTGATTACAGACCACATTCACTCACTGCTTGGTAGAGGATTTGTTGCAGAGGCTGAATATGCAGCTTATGTCTTAATACACTCTCATACACATTCATATGTAGCTAAATAATTTAGTCTTGTTTGTTATGTTTAATGTACTGAATATGCCATGAATGTGCATCATGCAACTGAAGTATGCTGAACTGAATAGTTCAATTGAAACTGAGTAAGAGAGAGACACATTATAAGAATGGTCATGCCCTGTTCCTGCCTCTCTCCAGTCAGTCTGACTGAGTCTCACTGGGAGTTAATGTCTACCAGCCTGGGTGAACACTCTTCCAACAGGAGGTGTTAAGTGTTTGTGTGTGTGTGTGTGTGTGTGTGTGTGTGTGTGTGTGTGTGTGTGTGTGTGTGTGTGTCTTTATTCATGCAAGTGTTTGCACTGTTGCAGGGAGGAGGGTGAAAGAGATTACAGACAGCATTTTCCACTCCCTCCCTGTGTGGCGTAACCTGCCTCTGATTTTCCTGAGTAATTATTTAAGTGGAAAGTCAACAGTTGGGAAATTGTCCTGTTACTGCTCAGGATTGCACAGTTGTCTTTTTTTTAAACTCTAGTAAAAGCCCTCTATTCTCCATGAAAATGCTCTTTTAAATTGGGTTAGTTGGTAATATATTTGAAAGGCTGTTTTAACGATTTTCCAACTTGTAACACATCAACTTTTTTGTAGATAAGCTACATAAACACACACAACTAACAAAATAAACTCCCAATTCAGTTACAGCGATATTGGTACATGGCTCATACACAGATCCAATGCCGATAGTTTTGCTTTTATTTGCCCAAGTTTTGAGATATCTTCCTCCACCAGAATTCAATGGAGGTAAATGGAATTTATTTTGTAGAGCACATTCAAAAAATTGCAACTGCAATACTGTATCTCCCTGTATCTTTGAGATACTTTTGGCAAGAAACGTCATGATTACCCTCTACCATCTACTAAAGAAATAGTTCCTGTCTGTTCTTTGTGTGTTCTGTGGATTAGATTAACACTTTTGTAAAATGCTGTTGGCATAGAGAGGTATTAATAGGGTGAAGTGAGAGGTTTGTTTTTGTAATTGGTTGGACCAACTTTTTAAAATGTTCATAACATATCTAAGTTAAGTTATTTTGTGCCACTTGGGGGCAGAAAAAGAAACTGTAAACACATCACTGACATATTATTACCTTATAAAGTTTTTAAGGCGAGCATGGTAGTATACATTTACTTCTTTACACATTCAGCAGACAAAGAGTAACAGTTGTGTTTGTGTCCACCTGATAAATCTTTTATCTCTGGTTTGGTCACCACCGGTTACTGAGAAAAACACTGTACAAGCTCTGAAAAAACTGGAGGTAAAAGCTCTGAGGTAAAACCCAATGTACACTACCTGCTATTCCACTGGAAACAGTTGACTGCTGCTGCTGGAAAAGAGGCTGATGAGATGGCTCAGAGTGCTCAAAACTGTAAAGTTGTGGCCCAGAAAATCTAAAGAAGTTGAAAGAGGCTAAAAAGCTTTGTTAAACTGAGGGGTGCTTTAGAGTATTAAAATAAATATAGTATGTATGAGTGCAGTTCAGTGGCAGTAACAAGAGTAGTTCACCCTAGCTGTCTGGTAGATTGAACACCTGAGAATGTCAGTAGAAATGTCTCTTAATCACATGAAGGATATGGAGGATATCTTGTTCCCAGAGTCCCATTCGTCTGTGGCATTAGTGAGTGAGCAGTTTAAAGTCCAGCCACACACACTCTGCTAGTTAACATGAGGGCAAAGTTGGCCTGATATTTTAAAATTCCTTTTTAATCACAGATCAAATCATTTGCAGCATTCTTCAGGGTATTTAGCAGCACAAGGACTCAGCACTCTTACAGGGCCTTATTTATGCCTCAAATCTGCCATGCTGAAGTGCTTCAACACTTGTGTATGACATTAATTCCTAATCTTTTGTGAAAGTGCTGCCTCAGAGGTGGCAAAGCTCCCACGTTGTCTTTATGGCTCCTGACACAAGAGTTCATATTACAGAAACTCTCACAAGTTTTCCAGTCAGCTGTCATTCAGCAGCAGGAACAAAGTTCACAAGTTCTTAAAACTTCAGCTGGTATAACAGTTTATCTGACAGCAGTTCAATAAATGAAGTTAGGAAGGTTGCCGGTCAAATTATCATATAAAACACAAATTGTGTCTATTTATTGCACATAAACAAGAACACACGATAATAAACAGTAAAGGGGGTTAAAATATAGAAACAAAAAAGTGAGGGGTCAAAAAACCTTAAGATCTTGTTGAGTCCCCATCCCAGCATGAACTATGTTAAAAGATGAAAACATGAAGTAAGACTCAAAACTAAATTGTGTGTGATGCTGGACAGATAATGAAATACAGTGGAATACACATGCTGCTTTATAGTTACCTAGTTGATTGCATTGTTAACTGGGACTGAGTACATATTCTGTAGAACTGCCACCATGATTATCAAACTTCTGTTTACAAATTGTATTTCATGGGTAGCTCTACTTCGGAGGGAGACTATATCCGTTTTCCTGACTACAGTAATATTGACAAAATAAGCAGTTTATCTGTGTGTTACAAAATGACCCATAATGTTTTGTTGATGTGGTGTTCCTATCAATAGGATGAAGACACACCAACAGTACATTTGAGTCATGCTAGCAGCAATGGGTTGTTTGGTTGTTTGGGTTATGACCCATATATATATATATATATGGATATGGATGTATATCATCCATGCTGTTGGCTCCAGGTGAGAACTATGTAGAAAAGGTGATATTTATCCAACCTTTTAGCTTACGTTTTTATTACAAATATGTCAAGTATCTAAACCTAATTCTCTCACAAGTCTATCTGCAAATAATGAAGGCAATGGAGTTCCCACTTAGACCAGAGGAACTATTAAATATGTCTATTTATTGTCCCATTTTGTGCATTTATGACCATGATCTACTAGGATGTGAAACATCTGATTTGTCCTGATCACTTTTATATCAACTATATCTGACAACATAATTTACACACTGAAAAGATAAACGTTTAAACAAGGCTCCATTTGACGTTTAATAAAAAACAATGTATTTTCAAAATAAATATGTTTTAATAGTTACACTAAAAACAGCAACAAAAAGGAGTATTAATATTGTAAAATATTTTACAGCACCAATAAATATATTAATGTGAAAATATACTAAAAATGTTTGTGGCTGTACAAACTCAACAAAATGTCTGTCATTTAAATACAAATAGAATGTTCTCATCATCAGAGGACTTGAGAGGCATGTGCACTGAGCCAGCAGCCGGACTCAATGAAAACACTCTCAGGCCTTTAGTTTGAGGGTGGTAGAATTCTTAACAGTTGGTTCACATTAATGAACAGCAGTGGTACAACCTGTGTTAACAAATGACACAGGTAGGATTAATTAAAAGAAATTACTTGTGTAGGGTTTTCTGTGTAGCAGCTTTAGGCTATAAGCATCTGACATTACAAACCTTTAGTTTGACCAAGCATTAGAGGTTTTAGTACATCATAGCCTTGTTTTATGGAAGGGGTTAACGTCAAAAAGAGTTCAGACATTGGAGAAAGGACTAAAAATGGAGTCTTAAGTCACTGACTTTGAGTCTTGACCTGTCTTCTGACAATTCCTTATTGCAGGTAGATAAACTAATAATGTACACCTTTGAACTAATAATTTTATGAAAGAATAATAATTGATGTACATAAACTAGTAATTCTTTCCCTCAAATGGCTCAAGTTATTGTGGAAGAAGGAAGTGAAGTCACAGGTCCTGTCAGTTAGGGAGGAGCATGCAGCGTTATAGCATAGAAGTGCCTTCATTTGTCTTTGTATCGTCAGCATTCTCTGTCAATTCTTGCTCAAATTCTTTATCTAGTGGTCCTAATTGTCTTCTGTAATGTTGAGATGCAACAGCCTTCAGACAATATGAATCAAATAATGAGCAGGGATGGGCATTTTAAGTAATTTCAATATTGGAGTACTTGTGTTAAATTATTATAGAGTACTCAAGTACTTGCAAAAAAAAAAACGTAAGACGTAAGAATAGGGTACGAATGAACACCCAAACGAAAATGCGGGTAGGGGTTAGGGTTAGCCTACTTTCCTGTACTGCATATTCATTTTGTTTATTTTGTTGAAATACTTCCAAACATCACACTTATGCATGGTCGCCATTCTGCTGGTAACATTAGATTGAGTGATGTCTGACTGAAAACGTTGAATGTCATTTTTACTTAAAGAAATGTTATCTGTGGCTGTGCAGATGTATCATTATCCAAAGAAACCCCCATACACACATATACATAACATAAACATACACACACACACACACACACATATATATATATATATATATATGTTCCTTTTTACTCATGCCCATCCCTAATAATTAGCATATGTAAAAGCGCAGGACATGAAATCTGAGCCAGATATAACATGACATGTGGTAGCACATGGTGCATACTTTTTTATATATAACATCAGTATATTAGTTTTAAATCTTCCTATTGTTGCTCATGGTGTTTCTTCATCACTTACAATTAAAAATAAACCTTTACTGAACCTTATGTCTTATTTATTCTTTATCATACAGCTTTGTTGTCGATACTCAGCAATGAGTAAGTTAAATTTCTCATATGGTAACAGTTTAATATTAAAGGGAAAGTTTGATTTGTGGTTATTGGCTGTGTTTTCCTGGCTAAACAACAACTGTAATACTTGGGACTCACAATGGGGCCATTTTGTTAGTGCCTGGGTTTAAGTCAGAGAAAACTGCGCCAGTTTACCACCCTCAGACTAGAGGCCCTAGTCTGATTGGTCTTCACTAAATTAGGTCCGAGCTGAACAGCGGCAACGAGACTCCCTCAGTCCTCCTTATGACGTGTCTTCGGGCCCACAAGTGCAAAACCACATGTCCATTGCCCCAGTCCAAAATGAAAAACACCTGTGTTGGCGTATCATTCACGCACATGTCGATGGCTGGGGTTTCTATCGGTCAACAGGCCCACCATGATCCCCCTCTGGCTGGTGAGAAACGCAGCTTTAGTTTAAATCAGGAATGTCAAAGCATTGTCTTTCAAGCCTTTTTTCCCCACAACAAAAAGGCATCTACAGTCATACGTGTTCTCCATTCAATCTCCAGACAGATTGAAAACAGTTGAGGAGGAAAAACAAAAAAAAAACACATTAACACTGCATATAAATATAATAATACAGAATACTGAAATATTCTATAAATTAGATGTAGTGTACTAGACAAAGGGATATCTAGTAAGTATATACAGATCGTTTATGATGAACTGCTCTGTTGTGGATGTATGACTATTTCTTTGGAACACACACAAAGCCATTAAATAAGAAAACTGGAAGGTTGTGGATTTCTACAGTGATGTGCTGTGATTAGCTCATCTATTTACTTCTTGTCTCCGTATATACCTACAGTAATATCCCTTTAG
Source organism: Thunnus albacares (assembly GCF_914725855.1). Taxonomy (NCBI): domain Eukaryota; kingdom Metazoa; phylum Chordata; class Actinopteri; order Scombriformes; family Scombridae; genus Thunnus; species Thunnus albacares. The sequence goes on from NC_058113.1 coordinate 1,406,178, forward strand.
GCAGCCTGGTCTCAAGACATTTTGTGAAATGAACACAAAACCTCAAAATACAAATAATAAACTCTGTGCACAAAAAGAGAGACAAATCTGTTCTCCCAGCAGGGAAGGGGTACGTAAAGGAGGCGGAACCAGAAACAGGTAGTGGTTTGTTACCTTAAACCCTGACGAAAACTTTGACTTCCTAACTCTTGTCCTACCCTCAACTCCAACATTAGACATTGTTTTACTTGCCCATGTTTAGGGATAGGCCAAAACCTAATCCTAACCCTAGTTACTAATTAGTTGCTTGGCAAAACTTCACTGTTAGTTCGGTTCTTGCCACCGTCACGTAACCCTTCCATGGGGGAAGAAAGTCATCTTCACATTATCCATCACCACGGCACGTAACCTGCGTCAACAGTCCTTTCAGAAAACTCTGATAGACTTTTAAGGTGTGCTATCACACCAACTGGAGTCAGTTCGTACAGTGGTGACAAAACTTCACATGATGTCACAGAGGGAAACGGTTCTTGGACCTGCAGTTCAGTTCAAGTACAACAGATGTTCCTCCAACTCCGCCTCCTCATCCTCCCTCCATCCCTGTACTGAACTGTACTCTTCTGTCACAGTTCGGAGGCAAGTTTGGCTTCTGCTGCACCGCTCTATGAAGTTGTGGTCACCAGTTTTTCTTACTAAGAAATATTTAAGATATTCATATCCACAGCAGACCAGCATCCAGTGAAGTGTTACATAAAATAAGATTTCTTTTCCCAGTTCTACCCATGAGCAGACCGCCACTGAAACATTTCCCGTTCACACGCCAGTGGCGCATTCGTTTCGCTTTAAATAGTGTCATTTTATGTAGCAGCAATACACATTGTCGATGTACTTATAGTATATGTACATATATATTAATATCTTTAGGCGGAAAGCAGACAGTGGCAAGATCAGCATCCACAGCATCTTGTCTTGCGTTGTCATTTTGTGTCCTTGCAGGGAATGCATCCTCAGGTTTCAAAGTGCTGTGCCAAAAAGAATTCCTTCATAACAGTGTAGTCCGCCTCTCCTGGTCTCATCTCCTTGGTTTGTCACATCTGTGGAGGACAAGATGCAAATTTGGTTAAATGACAAGCAGCAAATTGGTTTAGTACAGCCTCGTCTCACAGAATATGATAATGATCACAATGTCTTGCAGATAGCTGCTCCATGCAAAAACAATGAGATTAATTAGAGACAGGGGCAAAGAGAGGAAGTAGAAGTGGATAGTGAGGGTGGTTGGGGCTTGGGGGGGAGGGAGGATTGATGATCTGGGTCAGTTTCCAACTCCTTTCCTGAGCCTATGTTAGCTCTGCAGCAGAGTTGAGGGGGTGGGGTTAAAGCAGGAACTGCATGGTGGGGTGGAGTGTAGTGGGGTAGCGGGGGCTTAGGTCCCTCCACCCTCTCCCCTGAAAATGGAGCAGCCAATTGGAATCATGTCAGTATCACTCCACCCACAAGTGGCTCTCTAAATCCAGAGCAGTGTGGGGGGCCCTCGTGGGTCAGAGGTCATGGAAGTGGCTGGGTCAGGGGAGGTCATGAAATGCAGCCTTGTTAACTAGAGGGAGTGGTCCCACTACCTCTCTATTTGACTACATGCTGCACACAGGCAGGGCAGGGGGACTCCACTCATTAGTATTTAAGTTTTGTTTTTGTTTTTTTTGCTCATGAATACGGCACATGAGTAAGAGCCAGTAAATGTGACAAGCAAGCAGCATGGACACTATCTCTGCATTCAGTCATTTGCAAACCTGCAAAGTGAATTACCATGACCATATCTATATATGTGCTGATAACCTACATGTGATATTTTTTTGTCAAAATTGTTTCAAAATTATGATTTCAGTTTTGACAAAAGAAAACTAAATATCCACTTACTATCTTATTGCCTGTGTTTCAACCACAATTCATGGTCTTCATCAGGAGATAAAGTGAACACAGTACTGAGAAAACTCTAGTAGTAAGTGGACCATGAGTTACAATCAAGCTAATATTTCCTAAAACATCATTTTCATGCTCAAGTTTTTGTTGTATGTATTATTCAGGTTTTGAGGTATCAGTCACTGAGATTTCTGCTTTCATCCCAAAATAATGGAAGTGAATGGAATCTTATTTAGCTTTGGAAAATGATAATTAAAATCAGTTTCACTGTTGCTGTTGATTTTTTTAGGTGTATATTTTCAATATTGTGAGTGCCACAAGTGAAATAACATTCAACCCAATTGTATTAGGGTGGCAGAAAGTGGGACCATTTAAAGGTTTACATGCTCCTCCATCGACTGTGGCCATTTTTCATTCCTTTTAGGCTCATAAAACCCGTTCAAACCCATTTTTATAATACCTTAATGCATTTGTCATCAAGGTAACTTGTTGAACTAAGAAAAACATTCTTCGTTCATCAAAAGCTGACATTTTTTGAGACACAAGATTATGGGATGATGACCACTTGTGATGATGGGTGTGAAGATTCACTTCTGTGTATGAATTGTAAATAATGGCTTCTGTTTGCTTCATCCAGACTGACCTAATATGGAGTCTGAGTCTGGAAGTTTTGAACCCTAACCCACACTTTTATAATGAATGTTGGCAATGTCTGAGCTGAATAACATGCAAGCAGATATATCTAACATCTTAAACATTTAGACTGGATTAAAACAACATTTCAGAGTCAATCTCAAGACATCACCAACACTTAAATCTGATGTTGACTAGACCAAGTGACTGTAGCATCTGACAAGAGACAATGCCAGCACAGGGAAGCACGGAGCTGCCACATTCCCATCTACAAACACAACACAACATCAAAAAGCAGAGGAGAAGCATGCATTTCTCAGCAGGAAATCCTTCTATGCTGGAAGCACATAGATGGACGGAGAGATGAGTAGGCGGGAGAAAAAAAAGGGGCATTCAAGGCACGTTGTTTATCGTGATATGTATGGTAAACAAACCTGCAAGTTCTTTCGTTTAACTCAAGTTGCCTGGACTTGCAGTCTAATTGTGTGAATTTGCAGGAACATTTACAGGTGAGAGGGTCCTGCACAAACAAGCGTTTTCTTCTCTCTGAGCAAGGCGCACAGTGGCTGCAAGGGAAGCAAAAAGGGAGAGACAGAGAGAGAGATCTAAGCTATAGAGCGAATTCTGCAGAAAGGACAGACACAGACACTCATGCAACCCTCCCCTTTTCTCACACCCCAACCCACCCCTTATCGTCACACTTACTAAGATCGCTTTGTAAAGACAATTTGTGCATTTGTTTACATAGAACGCAGGATTTGTGGCTCACATCCTGTATAACTAGTGCTTTGTCTGATCTGCTCCAGGAGTGGCACAGGCCTATATAGTCCTCATGTGTTTGTTGGTCATAACTGCTGCATTTGTGTAAATTACAAGGTGAGTCCATCCACTCAGAGAAGCTTGCACTAAGTCTACCACCACCATGTTAAGGACTGAATACTTAAAGACAGAATGAAAGGAAAACTTTTACTTCATGAAAAAAATTATTTTACATCCTTGAAATCAATCCATCTTTTAGGGTGACATCATCCTGCACTCTCTATGTGCACTACTAGAATGCTATGACTCTGGTTTCAGCATGGGTTCAACAGGCAAAGAGAAGCATAGAAAATATTCTCAGCATGACAAAATCATCTCTTCACAGTTTTTGCTCAGTAGGTGCAAAAGAAATTCTTGACAACAGTAAAAGATGATTCCAGGATCTGTCAAATGCCCATCATCATTTATTCAAAGGGCCTTCATTTAAAGGGTTGGAGTCAGAGCCAACTGAAGTGAGCACAACTGCCTGTAAGAGGCGCACAAAGATGAAAACATCAAAGATGAGAACAACTACTACTTTGAAGTTGCAGTAGACACTGTAGCTGTTGTGGTATCTGTTACAGTGCTATGCTTATGAGATGGAAGGTCACATCAGAGACAAAACAAGGTTCCACTAGATATATAGGGGTGGCTGCTATGGGACAACAAAGAACTATGCTTTGTCTCATAGGACTGATTTTGCTTTGCACAGCAGCACGATCAATTCTATATCACCTTCTAGACCTCCGGCATGAAAACAGGACAACCCAAAGCAGAACTTATCGGTGAACCTCTCAAGGCTAAGATAATTTTAAGTTAAACACACCATGTGTCTGTATTTCTGTACTGAAGTGCTGGCCTGTAGCCACTGAAGCCATCTATCATCTGAAACAAAAGGAACATGGCAACAGAAAGTAGAAGTAGCAGGCACTTATCAGTGCAGTACCCTACAGAGCAGCAGACAGCCTTTAAGACAACCATTTCTCATATAGATAGCATGACCACTGCCATGGCAACTTCATTCTGCTGCCAAAGAAATAGAGTAAATGTTATACCAGACATAAATAAGGTCACAGGTAAGAGATGCTGAGACATACTGCAGCACTGCCTCAGGATTCCTACTGGTGTATTTCTCTTTTGGCCCTAACCCCTGACAAACAGTGAAGAAGGCAGGAAAAAGAGGAGACACCTGAGTAGATGCAGGGAAAGTCATGCAGGGTTCAATCAATAGCTGATAAAGCCAAACAAAAGGTTATCAACCACCAGAGCTTCTGCTTCTTATAATGTAGTCTCCTCATTAGCAGGGTGGATATTGATCCACAAGATAGGACTAAGCTAGGTGTATCAGGATGTATGTTCCTGTGACTGAATGAATGAGCACATCCTCTTTATAGCACCATCACTCCACCCTGCCGCAGGGTGAACTAGCTGCCTACGTGCACAGTGACAGGCAGACATCCAACGAGGCTGGACAGAGTTCAACTCATTTCAGCCCAATGACAAATTGATTTGACTTAGCTAACATGATCCCATCTCTCCTCCATCAATCTATCAGGTTTTAACACGTTGAGGCACAGTTCAGCATACACGCACTCCACTATCCAATTAAACAAGTTGACCTACCACTGAGAAGCCTCAAGATAAACAAACCACATGTATGCATATGTCAAACACACACACAGACCTATTTCAACTGTGACAGGGAGTGAATTCTCTCAACCAACAACGGCACCTCAGCCCGTCTCTGAGTTCATCCTCTATTTACATCACTAAAAATAAAAATAGGTTAACTGCATGACACCTGTTCCTATGATTAGACCAGGGAAGTAGCTGAGGGCCGAGGGTCAGGTTTGTGGAACTGGAGTCAGAGTGCAGACAGCAGCGGGTGGTCTGAAGCCTGCCAGCTACGCCTCAATCACTCACACTGTTACAGCCGCACCATAAAGCACTAAACCCACTGCCATAAAAAGAGCATGCTCAAAGTGTGGGAGCCCAGTAATGGTAGGTGGAAGACAGAATCTGAAAGCCCTGCTCTCTACCTTCATAATCCACAGAAAACATGATGGTACACTTGTAGACTTGGCTTGGATGATAGACTTGACATGACTTCTTAAATTTTTAATGTTTGTTTTAGTTTGACAAGAGATTTGGCATTCAAAAATGTATTTTTTTCTGTAAGATTTATCGAATGGTATTTCAGTGGGTTTGAATGCATTCTATGGTCTAAATACTTCCAAGTCACATCTTTTGAATATGCGTCCCATGGTGACAATAGTGATGTCACTTGAAGGAACCCTTATGTTTCATCTTGCCATTCTTCATTAATTTGCAGCTGAACTAAATCAGAGAACAGGGAAGGTGTGTGTGTGCATCTCAACATGAAGACAGAATTCCTGTCAAGATGTAACTCTGCTGATATTCATACTGCTGTTAGCAGAGATCTTAAGCTCCACAGTGTCCAGCTGGCTGCTTCTCACTCAGCTCAGGTACAACAAAGTCACCAATCAAAATCAAAGACATGTTGGTTGTAGAAAACCCTGATTTTCTTTTCCAGACATAACCCAGAAACGTCCAGTCTCACTCAGAACCCTTTAGAACAAATGACAAACAGAAAAAAACAGAACACGTACTTACTATTCTTTCTTTACTTGAACATCTGGCTTTAGTCTGAAATTTAAAAAAGCAAGATGATTAGACTTTTGCTTTTATTAAATGACTGACACTGTGTGCAAGAGAATGTGGACTCTAGAGTGTCTTACCTGCAATCACACTTTTGATGCTCGGCGAAACTTAAGTGAATAGTATGTTGCGTTACCATTGGTCTAACCCGCATTACCTTGAAGAGAAACAAAGGACATAACAAAGCAAGGATTAGATTAAAATAACATCAATGTGACTTTTTAGAACCGAGGTCACAAACTTCTTCACCTCAACGCCCTTATTCTAACATAACCCTAAATACAGTCTAAACACCGCAGCCCTGACCGCCCTCTAATCCAACGCATTGAAGACGTGACCTGTCTGTGTAACTGTACATGCCTATACTTCTCCAGCCGACATCCATGCTAAACAGCAGGCTTTGTCGGAGGCCAGGAGAGGCTTTGACCACACAGACATGGCTGTAAACACAGTGTGCTGGAGTAAACAACATATCTGAGATGCCATGCCACGCTGCTTCACTTTCTCTGCTCTGCGTCTGCATAGAAAAGCTGTGTGACTCCAAGACATTCTAGGCATGCACTAGATATACAAAAGAAAACCTCAGCCGGACAACCCCTTTTCATAATCCATGTCTCAACAATTACAAAGAATTAACCCTATCTGTTTGAGAGTGCAAACTAGTCATTTGTGTTCTAAAATTAAAAATAAATAAAATAAAGTTTTTGGTGCTTTCAACTGCAGGTTATGGTCTTCATTGGTAGGTAGAGTTTTCCCAGTTATGTAGATGTCTCAGTTGTCATCATGTGACCAAGGTATGGAACTGTGGTCACGTGATAACATTCAACTCCATACTGAGATTACATCATGACAACTGAACCATCTCCAAAACAACTAAACAAACTCCATGAGATGGAGATCCCCTGTAATGTTCCGGAAAAAGCTAAGATCAACTACTACTTCCATGGTCAGGAAAAAACTTTTATGCACAAATTTTGAAAAATGTACTCTTGAACTACGTACTCTGTACCCTTAAATTAATAATCCGCTCACACAAATTACAATTAACAGATTATAATCTTTAACGACATTGTCAGTGTTTATAGTGTATACTAAAGTGCTAGCATGAAGCACCAGAGTGGTCTATGGATGACTGTCTATTTTTTTTCACATATTTTTATCGGTTAAGTTCAACAATGGGATAAATTTGTGGACCTTGGTCAGATCTCGGGCTCACCTGCAATGTGACGTTGCGGGTTTCCGTGGGTACACATTCCATTGCTTCGTCATTGCAGCAGCCTCCACAGCGGTTGAGGACCACGCAGGAAGGGATATAGGTGTGTTCCGTATCCTCTGGATACTCCTGGAAGATGTCCACCAGCATTTCCCTTGGCTGGCACATACTCTTACTGATGACGTCCGTGAGAAGGATGACTAAAAGAGTGCAAATAGATTATCTTTTCATCATCATCATCATTGCCTCCATCATCTTTATAGTTATTTGAACACTACAGCCATTTATTTCCTAAGTGGTACCCAATACCAACACAATCTAAGCAAGCAAACAGTGCAACAGATCAGCAACAATTACTTGTGACAGTGACAAGCTTAAGAAAGCTGTAGAAACAAGTCATTGTCAAACTGGCTGAGACTCATGGATGACTGCTTTTTGGTGGAAATAGACATGAAAAACTAGCTGATGCTCTAATACAAAGACACTCCCAGCAGTGAGTGCAAAAATAGGAAAGATTTAATCCCAAGATCACTAAAAACTACTAGCAACCAACGTTTAGGAAATTCAATCAACTTGTGACCTTGGAATTTTGAAGTGCAACAAATATGTAGCAGCGGTTTTTGACAAAACATATATACAATATGACAAACAAGCATAAAGTATGTAAATGTCACGAACAGAAAGTTGATAACTATGTTCTGATAATAATGTCAGATAAAATCATAAATCCCAAACTCATTATTTACTGAAGCATAGATATTTCCCTCAGTGCTGGGACCTGCCTTCATTCTCTGTGTTTCCATCCCCTGTGCAGCCCAGAATAATCTGTCCCACAGTCCATCAGACTGGGTTCCCAGCGACCCCTGGCTAACTCCTGACCTCCTGGTTTGTCAGAGCAGCCGTGACCTCAGGCACTGTGGCGCCAGGGTTCACCTCTGACATGTGACCCCATAAGGGCCACCACTGTGGACGAATGTTAGAGACTGACTGTGTGCCAATTAGCTTTCAAAGTTACTACAACAAATACACAGATGGTAATTTTATTGGAAAACTCTGAAACTGTATTTCAACTGTCCTGACCACTGAAAGTCACATTTCTTCAGCTGAGGCATGACGAGGCAAGTTTCACTGCTGCTTTTACAGACTGTAGAGTAAAAGCCACCCACATGACAGAGGAGCCTCTGTGGTAAGACATGTGATATGATGTAATAATAACAATAATAATGATGATAATAATAATAATAATAATAATAATAATAATAATAATAATAATAATAATAATAATAATAAAGGCATATTGACTAGCTATGGTCAGGGAGGAACTTCCACTATATCAAAGGTGGACCACACTGAAAGGACCACATGTGATTTTTTAACAAAATATAATGTGCAGCACTATGAATCACTCCAGCTCTACAGAGAATGACTCTGCAGTCTTGGCTCCAAAGTGACCTGGCCAGCACACATGAGCAACTAAAACACCAGCACCTGCTCCGGGACTGAGAGCTGCTGGAAAGACAGCAGACAACAGCCACATGTCAACATACTCAACTGGTTCTGCCTCTTAACAGAGGTTGCAACAATTTGTTCCCTCTTACATCATCCTGTAAAGAATATATCTGGTGATATTCTATATTCGTCCTTATTATCAACAAATCCCATACACTCAAACCAACAATGAATTGATCTACTAACAAGTATTGTGTGTGTATCAGAGCCTGATATATTATTTCCTCATTGCCATAGACCTCTAAAATCAGTGAACCACACTGTTGCACTGGGTGACATGTTCCTTCATTACCATGAACACAGGCCAAGAAGAAAATCTTAACTCAAGTTCTGCTTTTTCAATGGCTTTCAATTGCACCTCATGGTTTTCAACATTATCAGATGACCAAAGTTCCATACTTTAGTTCACATCATGACAACTGGGCAAATTCCATATGTGGATGAAGACCATGAGATGTGGTTGAAAGAAAAGGTTTTTTTTTAAATGAATATATATTTATGAGCAGTTTTAATGATTTAATAAAGCTTGGGGCTGAGTGCCACAGATAGGGAAGGGAGGTCAAAAAGTAAATCTTAAGAGAAGGACTGACACATTGTTGGTTTTAGTATTTTGTGGGTTATGTTGACAACAAGAAAAATAGATTCATCTCCATTTGAATGTCATGGCTGAAGTGATTTAACATCACAGTCACATCAATAATAGTAGCACAGCTTTTGGTGAGTGGTGAGATCTCTGACAGTGGCGGTGTGTTAAGTTCCGCAGCATGCAGGTGGCAGACTTCCTGCTCCCCTATAAACACCAACAACAACCAAACGACCCTGTGCTGGCCTACTGATGCTGTCTGTAGTGGCTAATCTGCATCTACATCCATCACCATCCAACAGGTCCAACCTTGGCCTGAACACAGCAGTGTCACTGTCAAACAAACATGCTTACGGCATTGAACCAAGGCTGACTGTCTGCTCATGTTGACTGTGTGCTTCAACCACAGACACACACAAAAATGTAACAACTGTGAATTATTATAATGTACTTGACTGTGTCCGTCTTTTCTCTCACATTAACTCTTGTTTTGAAATCTGCACCACTTTTATGGTGACTCCAAAGTCCCAAGTCAGACCTTTCACCACTGGGAACTTTGATTCCTGCCTGCTTTGTACAGAAAAACAATCTTAAGCTCACACTGAGGAACCAATACACACTGCACATTTCAAAGCTTCAAACTTTTAAAGAAATAAGTTTAGATAAGACCTATGGCGAAGGAGATACAAATGTTCATTACATGTCCACTAGGTGGCCCTATGGTCATCTGGCCTGGATACAGAGGAAAAGAAGTCTTTTAATTAGACAGTTTTATTATAGATTGTAGACAACACTTACCCTCATTTTTACTCTTGTCCACTCCCTTGTTAATGCTGGCAGTCTGCAAGAGATACACATGGGACCAGGTGTTAAATATTTCTAATCTGTATGCAGTACAGTTTCTATAAACATGTCATCAAATTGAAACAAATTATGTCTTGTGGACTTTTATTGTACAAATCATAATACAAGAAAGCATGTAAATGATTTTATTTCCATGTTATTGCCAGCTTATGACATTAAAAGCTGATCCAGGGTGCAGCTAAATCAGCAGTCTGATGATGCTAGTTACCATGCCATAAGTTATAAATGATGATCATAAGAGTCATATCAGAGGAGTTAAACTCTAAAAACCTGGTTGTAATAGGCTTTAATTCCATTATATATCTGCTCATTAACAAGTGCAGTCAGAGGCGTCAACTCTGTCAAGCTACAAACACACAGGTGAGCAGCAAGGATGTTTACCTTCAAAATAAAAGCGCTGGAGCCTGGCGTTAAAATAGCTGTACTGTATGTTAAACAATTAACTTAAAAATTAATGGAACTCTGCATACTCAGTTGAAAATTTAAAACCCTGGTCTATCAGTTCATATTAATAAAATTACAGGCTTTCGTGTTTTAATCATTTGAAGACAGAAGCAGATAGTTCAACATGAAGCCATAATAATGGTGACAGTAGGCTACATGTACAAGAGGTGGTGTTATACTCCATTCATATCGCTTCAGATTTCAAGGATTTATGAAGGTAAAAAGAATAAATTCTCTTAAAACGTGCATTCATTTCAATTCACTCGCTCTGATCAAATCAAATAGTTTAAATGGATCCCCGCGGTTTGATTCATTTTGAAAGGTCCAATAGGAAACGGCCTTTGTTTTGATCATAAAAAACTTGACGTGACGAAGCGGCATCTCTGGGAGATTTCCATTTACCTTATGTGGCTGCTGTAACCGGCGGAGATGTTGCGTGAGAAAGCGGGTCGGCTGTGTGGAGCGAGGTGGGCATCCTGCAGGGCAGGACAGGAGAGCCGGCTCTCAGCTCCACACACGGCGGAGCACCGTGAGAAAAAATAGACCCAGAGTCCAGACTGCACTCCGTTTTCATCAAGGCGCGTCAGGCAAGACTCTGTTCAGAAATCTCGCAGTTTGATGAACTCTCTCGGAAAATATTAACAAAGTATTGCATTAATAATGACTCTAAAGGTTTTTTGGGAATCTATGAGTTACGTTTCAGTTCGGCGTACAGGTAACAACAAAGGCATCCATTTAACCAACATCATAGGCTGCCTTTTATAGTTTATTGCTTCGGTTCATTACAGCATTTTTTTTTTTTTTGGTGTGCGGAAACCAATGAAGACAAAACTAAATTTAAGTATTATTTCTATTTTAATAAATGCGTTCGGTGAACAAAATATATGCCGAAATTGAGTGATTATTTTACAGAATCAAGCCACACTTGATATTGATTTTTATCAGGCTTTTATGTTGTTCTTGTAAAGGAAATCTTAAACCGCGTGATTTTATATAGTCTGGCATTACAAAAACGAAGGTCATGTATTGAGGTTTTTAACAAAAAAGGAGCAAGTGAGACTAAGACTTTTAGATACAGACAGAGCAGAAAATGCACAAAGGCGAGCTAGTAGCCTATGTATTTGATAAAGATTTCATTTATTAATATATTTGTATGCATTATTTTCAGTTATTATAAATAGCCAACATCTTACCCTGCATGTTTATTAAGTATTATTGTGAGCACATTGTTTTCTTTGCGCAACACTTAAATCGCCCGAATAGGCCTACATGTGTCACTTCATCAAAAATAAAAGAGAATAAAGAAAGATGTTGACAGACAAGATGGTGACAGAACAAGAGAGTTTCTTGTCTATATACGTTTTATAGAAACTAGCGAATAAAGTCCAAGACTCACCTTTACTGTGGATAGTTGAAGAACCGCTGCCAAAAGGATTTGTACCAAACTGACAACAAAGTTCATGGTTGTAATTCCGCACGCGTCTTGAAATCCCAGCGGTCGTTTAAGACAAAATATAACAAAACAACACGCACACAATCAAAAAATGAAAAATGAATATTTTAAAAAACCGCGGCAAATCTTGGCTATAGCAAAAGCAAATCCATATCTCCCACACGCATGTGGCACGTTCACAGAGACCCTTCTTGTGTCTCCCAGCAGCGCTCCGCTGGAAATGTTACCATCCAACAAGCCTCGCTCATCCACAGACAAAGACACTGTGATGGGTTCTGAAATCCACACTGGAACCGGGACCACAGGAGTACAGCGATCCCCCCAAAATGACAACAATAATGTTCACAGGGGAAGCGGGAGACGGGCGGATCAGCTCACCAACTTTACGCACTGCTGTCTCTCTTGACGCTCATTGATCCCGCAACATGAAGGCGTGTGTGTGTGGAGGGATACAGACACTATTTGCCGGTATAAAGTGATCCTTTTGCTTTCTTCTGCAAACCTGTCTTGTTGTGCTTCTTCTTTAGTGTCCTCTCCTGTGTTGTACCTCGGTTTCTCTTTGAGGGAGTATAGACAGCAGCTTGTCCCCGGCTCCGCTGCAGTACCAGCCTCTTTCGCGTTCTGTCTCCTCTTGGCGGCTGACGCTGTAGTTCATGCGTTATTAAAGGTGGCCGGACATCAGCGGAAAACAGCTTGCTACTCTGGAGAGGCGGGGCCGCTGGGAGGACCAATGGCAGACGGAGGGGGGGGGGGGGGGTTCGTCATAGATGACTTACAGTTGATTTAAGGCTGCGTTTCCTTAGTGCATCACGACTATCTCTTGCGGTAGCTTAAGTTTGACACATCAAGATCAACATTGCAAGGTAATTTACGCAATCATAGTGATCATTTATTTCCCACAGTAGAATAATGTAGTGCATTTTTATGAATACTTCTAGAGCAGCTAGTGTAGATACAAGCACACTACAGTATGCCACAGTATGTTGTGTATATATGCTTTATTCTGTTGGTTTACCTCATGCACATTCTACTGTAACATATATAACACATGCATCTTATCTTTATAACAATATATGATTGGGGATTTTTTTATACAGCATGACTCTTATTATATATCTTTTATCATATGGCATCTGTATAAATTACTCATGGTGTATCTTTACTTTCTTAATGAAAATTAAGAAAGAAAATCACATTTGGCTCTGATTGACATTGTTTGTTGTTGTTGTTTTTTTGTTTTTGTTTACTTTTTAAATCAACTTAAAGCTGCACTTGACATCTCCCAATGACAAGAGACCTCAATTCCCAGACATCCTGCAGAGATCTCAAAGGTCTTTGTAGGTCCAGTTATGAGTGGGGCGAGCCTTTTATTCTCATAAACAGTCTGAATCTTTAATATTGTAGTTGGTCAAGATGGTACATTTGTTTTAAAACTACATTTATTTTGAAAGCCGCAATAATCTATATTTTTTATGCAATATTAACAATAGATCGAATGATTTGTGTAATGTGAAAAGAATCACTCCTACTGATGAACTCACAGAGAATTATTACCAACTCTGCAGTTCCTCTCCACTCTCCAGAGCTTTTTAGCATCTTTCAATTCTTGGTTTCACTGTCCACAATTGTACAGTTTTGGCTCAATCTCCCAGCTCTCATCAGCCAGCAGCAGCAGGCGGCTGTTTTCAGTGAAAAAAACTGCCCTGCCCGGCACCACCCGGCAGACAGACACAGTTAGAGAATAGCTTTTCAACATAGCGGAGCATTTAGCAGCTAAAGCAACTAAATTTTATATATATATATAAATATATATATTTTTTTATAGAGACCAAAAACAGAGCAAGAGGAGAGTAAATATTAGACATACATTTACCAGATGGACATAAATACAACTCCAAATGAATTTGGAACTTTCAAAGGTGACAATATGTGAGTGATGTGTTTCCATCTTGTTGTAATGCCCTCAAGTGCCCCCCACCCAAACCCCCAGAATAACCAGAAACAGTTAATGCAACTTTAAGTCACAGGGTTTTTTTTAACATGACTATGAAATGAAAATTTCTATTTAACAATAATGGCAAAATGGCATTTTTATTTTCTAATATGTCTAGAAGTGAAGCACCTCATATGTTTTTTCATTTATTGATTTGAGTTTACATGTTTGCCCTCTAGTGGAGTCACAAGGAGTAACAACAGTTTAGTTAGTCCAGGATCATTCACTCAGAATGCTTTTTCATTGTGACTGTTAATTCCCAAGTGGAATTAAGCATTATTACTATCTACTTGCTGGAAACAGTGCATTTTTACTCAATAAAAGTGCTTATGTAGTAAGATGCAAAAAATGAAGGAAAAATGCCAAAATGGGTCTCTGGAAATAGACATCACCCTCTTAGTCAAGTCAAACAATTTTTTTTTGATTCAGCCCAGAATCACAAATCTGAAACGGGGAAGTTTATATCTTATGTGTCTTAATCATAAGACCCCCGGACGCCCCGACCTGGCTCAACTGTTGCTGCGTCGCAATACGTCATCCTCTGAGAACACAGTACATTGAGATGGAAATTCTTCCTCATACTATAAACTGCTGTGAAGTGTCTCATAAGTGTCTCATGAACTCATTAATGTATTACTCAAAAAAGCATTCATTTTTTCACCAGTACCCATGCAGCCTTTGTTTTTTTTGGGGGGGGTTTATTTAACATAGTGCTATTTTCAGTCTGTATACCTGATGAGTAAGAATGCAGGATGGTTTTCCATGAGGTCTTACACTTGTTGATTGCTTGTTGCAGTTTGGCAGGTGAGCCACACTGTGTCTCCTCTGAGGTTCTTCCAGAGGCTGGGGTATAGCTGAAACACATTAGTTTGTGTGACCTTACCACGCCTAAAAGCAATTGTGTTTATAGCTGTCATAGCCATTATGAGCTGTTGAATAAATGATGACAACAATGCATTAATAGTATTGTACTCAGCTCTTGCACTCAGAAAACAGAGAGCTTGAGAGAGAAGTTCAAACCCTGCCTACTTTGACGCTTCCACACAACTGGCCAATCACTGCGGCAAGTGGGCGTGATTGTCAGATGTCTGTTTCAGAAAGTTACAAAAGCTATTGAATGCGCCCCCCCCCCCCCATTCTGACATCATACAGGTTTGGGGAGAGGGAGTTTCATAAGCTGTTGGATAATCTGTCAAGTACTTTGTTAAGTATACTGACGCCTAACTATTTTCGAGGTTTTTCATCTCACACAGCACGGTTAAAGGCAGTGCTGAACACTGGTGCTAAGCCTTGTGTTATATGGACAAGACACCACCTCCTGCATCAGCACTAAATGTTGCATATGAAAGTAGACTGCTACTTTCACAGTTCATGGCAAGAGCTCTGTGGCTCAACTTTCAACTTTTCTCAACTTTACTATTGGTTTTACATGTGTACATATTTTAGTGCAATTTGTCATCAAATAAATTAGATTTCTTTTTTCAGGCAGTTTTGTAGCCTTCCAACTCAGCTTGAACTGATTGGTCCCAGGAGCTGCAGGCTTCAGCAATTTATGCTGCATTCAAGACCCATTAGGACAAACCACTGATAGACTTGACAGCTCAAAGCACCCACCTGGGAATTTTCATACAATATGTTTGAAGCTGTCAAAATGCTGTGATTGAAGTTTTCTCTTGTCTTTGGTTCTCATCTGTTTTGAGTAGAATAAACATTCACTTGAGTGACACATTGGAGTTTAGATTTTTCTGGAGACTTAGCAGTACATGAATTATAACTGCATGCAGCAATACAATGTGTTAAAATGTCTCTGCTTCTGTGCTGAATGAAGAATGCCAGTTCATCACTACAGTTTTCCACATTAAAGCAATTGAGAACCTATTAAACATGTCAAAGTGAAATAAAAATCGAGCATCAATCTACACAAACAAACTTCCTTGTAACTACAGTGTGGAGGACTTTGTTTCCCTTGAGCTTTTGTCAGGCAGCTCTTGCCTTCAGGCTAAGCTTATTAAGCTTCTCCAGAAAACCATTCTTAAAGTTATGAAAACTGAAATTAATACCTAAAACCAAATATTTGCTTCATGGAATTTATTGGCAGCATTACGCAGCATGGTAGGAAGCACTAATGTTACAGATTGATTTCAAGGAAAAGGAAAGTTACAGAAGTGAGTGCACAGATTCCTGGCTCATTCCTGAACACGCCTTTACTCTCACTGGAACTGATGACATGATTTACTGTAAGTTCTTCAGACAGATGCATTTTTCACCCACTGTCACTGTAATGTATCACAAAGTAAATGCAAATTTTCATCTTTTTGGGCCACAATAACCACAAACAAATCATTCAACTTAATGTTATACAAAAAATCTGAAAAAATGAACTCACTTGGAAAAATTGAAATTGTCAAGTTATGTGCTGCGCTTTAAATTATTTACTGTGCATACTGAATTACCCAGTCATTTCTGTTCAGAACTGAGCACTTCATGAGCTAAACAAGGTCCTTTTACACACACTTCAACTGGCAGCTCTTCAATGTCTCTCCAACCCGAAACTTTACAGCTGAGTTGTTCCTCACAACAAAAATTTCTTCATTCTGTTACAGGAAGAGTGAAAATGAAATTCAGTGACTCAACAGTGATAGTATCAGGAGAGAGATATTCAGCTGATTGCAATCTGCAACGTAACTGCTAGATACCACCGAAACCTACGCACTACTCCTTTGGGGCAAAATGGGAGTGGTGCTTTCAAAAGATTGTGCACCACATTTTATTCAGTAATTATGAAATTATATTTACTTAAATGTGTATAATTATCTGACTGATGTCAGCAATGAAGTTGGTGAGTAAAATGTTGCGACTTTATACAGACTGACTCCCAAAGTACTAATATGTTGTAGTATTGAGTAATATTAATCCAAAGTGCCCATTCAAAGAAGAAGTTCCAGCAAGCAGGTGAAAACTTGTACAAGGTGTCCAATTTTTGCTGTAACTACAAATTCACGATTGAACATCTTTGATGACATGAACACTTATAAAGATACTCTGAACTTTTTCCTTTTTCACTTCATCATATCAACATCTGTACAACATCCTGATACACACTGGGAAAGATCACAGCAGAACAGCCCCCCCCCTTTCAGCAGAATCCAGCTTGTTCCCATCACAGAAATGGCTCACTGCTCCGATGAAGCCACTCCACATAGTTTCCATGGTTCCTGCCCTCTCCAGCCTCCTTCTTTCTCCACTGTTGTCTTTTCTACATTCTGTCTTGCGTGAGATGAGATGCATAGTATGAGCAGAAGAACAGCCTCGCTCCTTATTGTGTGGATCAGTCGTCCATAACCTTTAAAGGAACTTTCTACATCACTGTAACAACAATTTGACTAGATCTGGTGACATGAATAGGTATTGGAGAAACACTGACAAGACATTTTGATGTTGTAAGTATTTGTTTTAATGACAGCAGAATAAGCTGCTCTTTGTCGCACCTTTTTCTCCTAACCAAAATGTTGTAAACCATGCTCCAAAGAGGAAAAAATTGAAATATTGGTCTCTAGTTGTCGTGCAGTGACAGAGCAGAACATAAACCCGCTGACACTAAGCAGAGAACCTGGCCATGCCGTACCATCTTGTGGTTTTTCATCCAAATGAACAGGAATAGAGGAGATGTAACTATTTTTCTGTTGTTTTGGTATTTCAGTAGGTGAGCAGGCTTCTAGAAAATGAAGGTTGAAGCTTGACCTTGGAATCAGTATTTGGACAAAAAGAAAAAATATATTTTCTGAAGGTTCACTATTTACCTTCAACCACATCTTGCAGTCTTACTCAGCGTATGGAATATTTATTTTAGTTGTCATCACTTGACCAAAGTTCCAAACTTTGGAGCCACATTAGTCGCATGGCTCCAAGGATGGCAATGTCTGTCTGTCTGTTGATGGTGTACAGACATTCATGGTCCCCAGAGGATGAATCCTACTTTTCCTTTAGTGCCACCACTGTCCTTTAACGTGGTGAAGTGATATTAAAATTGCGAAATAAATGTAGCACCCCACTTTGGGAACGACTGCTGTAGACTCTTTTTAGTCAGATGAAGCAGTATTTTTAGTGACCAAACCTATTTTTAAAACAGGAGTAAACTGAATAATGCTTCCTACAGTATTCCTTTTCAGACATGTAAAATGTATTTATGTTTATGAGACTTTGTTTATTGAGAGTTTGCTGTATATTTTACTTTTCATTTTATCTGTTAAAAATAAACATACAATCATCATCATATGGAAAAATACACTCCATATTCCAAAAGCAGCAGACAGCTCAGACGACTATTGTACCTCAAAGAAAAGCTTTCTATGGCTAATGTTTGATGAGTAAAGGGTGAGGCAGAGAAATATTCCACATGTACTGCATGTCGTGTGCACCACTCACTCCATGTTCATTTACCAGAGAGGATATTACCATATTATGTCATGGGCTCTCAGTGTATCTGACACTGCATGACCTAACTATTTGATACCCCACACTGTCAAAGAAGAATTATGGTCATGTACAGTAAGCATGACATCAGAGCAGCTGGCATGAGAACCATCTCAACAGCTTTGAGAGAAACATGCTTCATTAATCTGATTTAACACATAATTAGACTGACTGCTTGTCTGCTGATACACAACTTGTGGAGGCAACAAGTCCTCCATATTGACCAACAAAATGTGTCCTTTTTTACCACACTCTACACTGCAATTTTACTGATCTGACACCACTATCAGCTCTTTCAAAACCGTTACAAATCACTGTTGAAAAATAAATATGTTTTATGATGATTTGGTAAGGTTTAGGCACAAACAGGTTTTGGAAATACGGTTTGGATTCAAATACTTCTTACTTTGGTAAGGTTAGGGGACCTTCATCGTCATGGTTACTGTAATAACTACTTGGTTAAGGTCAGGGGCTGATCATGCTCATGGTTAAAAGAAACAAATGTTGACTGTCGTTAGGAAACAACCTGTGGTTGTGTTGACAGATTCAGTTATTTTTTTTGTTTGTTTGGTTGTTTTTTGGTTGAGCAGTGTCTAAAGAGGACACATTCCCTATGTAAGAGATTTCTAGATTATAGAATAAACTATTTGTACTGAAAACAGTTTTGTTTTCCCCATAACATAAAGGACACTTCCCCCTTTTTGATTTGCTGAAGTAACAGTCAGACTTATGATTACCTTCATGCTGTGCCGGAAACATATACTATGATATGAAAACAATGACAATGGCTAAGCATTGCCCACTAAATAAACATATAAGCATAGGTGAAGATATGAGGTGACCAGGAGCATACCTCAGGATGGTCTTTCTAGTATTTCTGTCTCAACCAAATATGCTGATGTTTTACTTGAAAATTGAGTCACACTTGTTTTGAAGTTCCTTTATATTTCTTTGTAGGCATGTGTGCCATGTTTCCAATTTAGACTTACTGCATGGTTCCCCTTTAACTCCGGAGTTTTTTGTGCTTTCTCATCTCACAGGAAAACCTGAGTCCTGGGCCGAACCTTCGCGGTCCTTCACAGTCCTGATGGCATCCTTCCCTGGCTGTTGCTGCTTGTGCTTATTGTTGTTGTTGTGATTGTTTTTCTCCTGTCCCCCCTCCCCCTTTCCCTCTCTCTTTCTCTCTCTCAACCCAACCGGTCAAAGCAGATGGCCGCCCACCAAGAGCCGGGGTCTGCTTGAGGTTTCTACCCGTTAAAGGGGAGTTTTTCCTTACTGCTGTCGCCAAGTGCTGCTCATGGGGGAATTGTTGGGTCTCTGTAAATTAAAGAGTACGGTCTTGACCTGCTCTATGTGAAAAGTGCCTTGAGATGACTTCTGTTGTGATATGGCGCTATATAAATAAAAATTGATTGATTGATTGATTGATTGAACCTTTGACCTAATATTACTATTTTTCTCTCACATCTTGATCATTCTGACCCACTAACAACATAAGACCATCCTCGCTTTTTTTCCCCAGTGAACTTGATGGTTCACCATGCGTTATCGGTGTGCTTTCCTGTTACACTGAAACAGTGCTTATGTGCACATTGTCAATGTGTATGTGCACATATTTCAATGTTTGCGCCCTAATCGGCCTCCCATATTTCAATTGAATATGACCCTTCGATTGAATATGAAACTTATAATATGTCCTTTCACACACACACACACACACACACACACACACACACACACACACACACACACACACACACACACACACACACAACACACACACACACTTCACCCTTAACAGCCAGCATGTGACTCACTACATGAACCTCTATGAAATGCCACTTTGAGTTAATGAATGAACAAACAGTATAGGTCCTGTACGGACGCTACAGTACTGTATACTGTTTGTGTTGCTTAAGAGCCTGTTGCTCCTTGACCTGTATGAAGGAACAAACTATCCTTCCCTCACTGTGGGTCTCAGGTCAAGATCCTACACTCAACACTTTTATCTTTTATAGTGTGCTCTTCACTTTGTTGCGTCTCTTAATAGCCTGATACTGTGCAAATTTGTACAAGAGGCTTTAACCCAACCTACTGTATCCTCAAAATGTCTATGATACATGTCTGATATACTGTACAAACTTCATGAACTTGTGATAAGTTACTGTACAACAAGTTATGCTTTAGGCTGATATCACAGTCTAGACCAGCTGCCTTAACCCAAATGCCCCCTCACCCAAACTGTACCAGCATGAAGGTCACTTCTGCACTTCTTTAGCACCCTCAAGAAATCTTTGCCCCACTTGACACCCTTCCTCGCTGGTAACTCAGGTCAGGCTGAGGCCCATAGGACCTCTGACATGCTTTCTGCCAAAATATTTAGTCTGGATCCAACTTGCAGGAGAGTCAAAGTGATAACAAATTCACACACAGAGGCTAGAATACCCATCACA
Source organism: Thunnus albacares (assembly GCF_914725855.1). Taxonomy (NCBI): domain Eukaryota; kingdom Metazoa; phylum Chordata; class Actinopteri; order Scombriformes; family Scombridae; genus Thunnus; species Thunnus albacares. Next base: position 1,427,169 of record NC_058113.1, read on the forward strand.
CCATACTCATGCTATATTCATGGGAGGACAGAGAGGGAGGACAGTGAGGGAGGACAGTGAAGAGGGAAAGCGAGGGAGGACAGTGAGGAGAGGAACAGGAGGATTGGAAGATGTGAGGGAGTCCCTCTGTGCTGTGATAACCTAATCTGGTGAGATGAGGAGGACACCAACACACTATTGTAGTTTGCAGAGCTTTAAGTATTAATTGAAAAATAACAAGTCTGCCACCTCCCCGTGCTTTCTGCTGATGCCACAAAATCCCAGTGAGTTCCCGGGGGCCATGAAACTTAATGAGCTTTCTTCCTGTCCCATCAGCATTAACACCCACACTAAACACACACACTGGCATTTGTCTTCCTGTAAAACACTCTCTCCTGATTAGCAGGCATCTAATATATATATCAATAGTGTGAATTCTGACAGGCATTCAAACTATTGTTCTTCAAAGCTTTAATTATTCTTCCGTACATTTTTCACTTACTACTTCTGCATACTTTCATCTACAGAAGCCATTTGAGTATCAAAATGTTCAGCTCTTTAAGAACATTTATTCTATTACTTTTCTTCTTTCAACTTTCGGCATTCACACACGTTTTCTGCAGTAAATAGATTTTATAGTTTTTCAATTAAGGGAGAGTTCTATAGCTTAATTTTAAAAAAAGTTTTCCAAAAAAATGACATGAAAACACCAAAACCAACAATCTGTAAGGACATCTCTCAATACTTTCTGACCCTCATGACTACACAGACACAGACTGTATAAATTTGCCCTCATTAGCTAGTTGGGAGTTCCAGTCTAGACTGGCTAGTTTGAACTATCAGGCTAGCTAATTCACTGTATATTGTTCAGCTGGGACTGCAAACATAAGGTTTCCTAATGTTTACTAATCCCCTCTTCGAGTCTCACCTTTTTTCACCAGACATTTAAATACATTTTTACATTTAATACAAATATTTTTAAAAAATTTAATGTCCCAGTAAAAGTGCATTCATACTTGATTTGCAGGACTTTTTCTGTGCCAATAAAGAAGAACATTTCATTCAAGTTAATTCATGACTTATCTTATAAGTAATAACTATGAAACAGAGTATAGATTTAAATAGATTTAGAGTATGCATTTTTTTTGCAAATTTTTAGATTGCTGTTGTACTTAATCAATAATAATGCAAGGGTATCCATTGCATCAGACACCCACAGCTTCCATCATTACATGACCAAATGTTTTGTGTGGGGTGACTCTAAAATGTGATTAGTGACCACACTGATTTTCCACCCCTTCGAGGCCACCATTAACTGATTTGAACTTTGCCTGCCATATTTCCGCACTCCCTGGTGGCAAACCTGTCATGGTGTGTACAAGCACTATTGCTCCTTTTTGAAAATGAATGAGAGGTGTTAGCTTACTGCATGATGAACACATGAGGTTCTTTAGCTCTGCACTAAGATTATTGCTGCCTCCAGAGCAGCCCTGCATCCTTTAGAACTCACATTCCTGTGTGTTATTCACATGCTGCAGTAGATGCAATGTAAGGACCACTTCTTTTGAAGAATAGCCCACAGTTCATCTCTACAAATACAAATACAAAAGACAACTGATAGAATAAAGGAAAGCCCTGAAGAAATGGGTGTAGAAACATAACTTATACAAATGCTTCCATACAAGATACAAAGGCTCACTGAATGCTTTGATAAGTATGGAAATGATGTGAATCATATGCTATGGCCTTCACAGTCACCAGATCTCAACCCAAAAGACAACAATTTTGGAGCGATATGTTACACCCCACTCTCTACCACCATCTAAATACGACATGAGGAAATATCTTGTGGAAGAATGCTGTTCATCCCTCCAGCAGAGTTGTACACAATTATAGAATCTATGGCAAGGAGCAATGAAGCTGCTCTGGAGACATTATTGGTTTTTACTTTCATTTGTGACCTATTTGTACATTATGTAGAGAAAGTTTGATGGGTCCTTTAGGTGATTCTAGTAGTCCTTTAGGTGGTTCTTGTGGTCATTGCAAGATTCTGTAAGCCATTTAAGAGGTTGAAGTGGTAACTGAAGAGGTCTAAGGGTTCTCTAGGGTATTTATTGTGGTCATTGATAGGGTTTTACGTGTCCTTTAGGAGGTTCTACTGGCTATAAAGGAGGTTCTAGGGGGGACTTTCATCTAATGTAATCTTTATCTCTGCTCATATTTCTGTCTTGGATTGCTATGCAGTTAAAGCAAAAATGTTGTAATGTTTTTCTTGTTTCCATTTATAACCTGTGCTCACTAGTTCAATTGTCCATGAGGTGTAGATGTTATGTAATGCATTATATTTAAATGGATAATATGATTAAAAGAAGATATATTGAGATCTTTCATGAATTCATACATTCATGCAGATCAGAGCAGTGACAGCTCTTATGCCTTCGACTTTAACATCTTGACTTGTGTAACTGCATTCCACTGAAACAGTTATTTAATGTTCCTTTAGAAATCAGCCTCTCCACAATGCTGTCTGTCTGTTGAAAGACGGCAGACTATTGAGCTTTGTTGTTACAGATCATATGCGTCACAGAGATAAGTTATACTGCCATGGAGATATATAATCAGACTCAAAAAATTATGAACACTCACATGTTATGTCTCAGTGCAGCCGTTCTCATGCCCAACATTGGTAACGCCCGTCAAGACTGTGACCTTAAAAAGCTTCTCACATTGATTCACCGTTGTGCTTTATGTCACGGTCTTGACTTCTGGACTTCAAACCACCACACTGAAGACAATCTGCCACCAGAGGAAATAGGATTGCAAGTCTCTTGACCTTTAGTCTTTGATTTGTCATGTACATTTAATTCTGTGTATTGGACACAAGCAGAAGTCACAACATCATGCAGGATTATGTAGCACCTTTGACTGCTCTGCTGGTAGTTAATCTGCTGCTGATGGCCTCTAGGTGGTCAAGTTTCACACTGGAATGCAGCACTGGAAGTATGTGTGCCCAGAGATATTCAAAACCAAGAAGAAAGTGGATAGGTAAAGGTAAAGCATTAAGGAAGAAACTGGACAAACCTTGTCAAAAATGTTCGTAAAGCTTGTCGTGCATGTTTCAGCGCTCTCAAATTAGTTGTCAAGAGTTATATAAGAGTTCCATGAGATGCAATAAAGAACAAACTACAGTGATGTAATGAAGCATGGCAGTGTGGACCACTCTCAAATCTGCTGTAAAACCCAGAGGAGCCAAAGGTTCAGAAGAAGAAACATTAACTCTGTCATTGAGATTTACTGGTCCAAATAACAACGGACCAGTGTCAGACTGAAGCTGATAACATAACATTTAATAGTTGGCACAGAGTTTCAGCGTTTTAATTTTGCAGCACTTCACTTCACCCTAAATAAAAGCCTCTAAAACAGTATTTAGACCATCAAGACACTACAATTCTTTGCAATTATGCATGTTAAGTGCAAGTGAAACATAAGCGGTTATGTGGCTGGCGTAGTGTTGACTAAAAAAGAAGTGTGAAGATGTGTCCTATATCTTAAATTTGTGATGTTTAACCAGTTGTTTTATAATGAAGAATTTACTTTTTTGTGTACCTTCACTCCATGTTACTTTTACTACTTGCCCTAGAAACTTTTCCCCAGATTTGTTTGTATGTCTTGCAATAAGCACTATCATCAAGGGAGTTATCTGTATTGTGTACATGTACTGTAGGTGAAGAGACTACACTGACCTCATGCAATAACCACTCATGTGAATAGGTTTGTTCTTACTTCTTAGAGTGAAAGATATCAGGTTAGAGATGGTTCATTTTAGGTACAAGGTTGATGAAATGGAGGAGCTTGTTGGAGCCAGTACACAGCCTGGGAGAGAGTTCTGTCTGAGAAAATGACTCTGGGGGAAAGAAAGTCCCAAAGGTATTAACGCATAAGCAAGGAAGACAGTTTGCTGAGGCCAAAGTTTAATTTTCTTTGAGCAGGGCTGATGATAGTGTGCTTTTGAACTGAACTGAATTTTACTGCATGTGGAAAAGGGCAAAGCATTCTTGGACAGTTCTTTCAAATTAAAAAAAAACTGCGTCTGAAAACTGCTCACAACAACTGCTAATACATTAGTGTAACGCTCATCTCTTCATTGACCTGTATAGGGGTAGATGACATAGCTGTAGTCTTCATTTTCCTGGATAGACAGAAAAATCCTGCTCCAGCTACACTAAAACCAAATCAAACAATCAGGGAGATTTTGGACTAAATATAATACATTTCCCATGTATTATTTTCCCATGCTTCCAACCATTTGGTGTGTGTGAATATTCAGCATCCTGGTTTGTAATCAGCTCGGAGCCAATCAGCTCAGTGAGATCCAGCTGGGTGGTCCACTGTCCCATCAAGGCCCAGACAGACAGGGATGTTAGCTTCCTGGTGTCCGGCTCCATGGGTCTGCCCAAGGGATTGCAGAGGCTGTCCATGGGCAACCCCCTACCCCAACCTCCCAACCCCACCTCACACACACACACACACACACACACACACACACACACACACACACACATTTGTACTACACTTGTGGGGACTGTTATTGACACAACACATTTCCTAGCCCCTAACCCTAACCTTAACCATCACACCATCATCCCTAAATCATCCTCTTACCCTAGGCTTCATCTAATTCTATCATCAAGCCTCTAACCTGGATCTGAAGTGAGGACATTCTGAGCTAATATTTACCCAGAATGTCCTCACTTCAGACTTAGATTCAGCTCCGTCAGCTGAGCAGTGCTGTGACCCACAAGACCATCAAATGCACGTCAGGGTTTATCATATGACATATTTAAAAGCATCTAGGGGCAAATATTGGTCTAAACCAAAGATCAAGGCTGTGTTAATCAAATTAATTATAATGAAGCATTTCAAATAAATTCCACGCCTAGATTTCAGGCTTTCAGCCTATTAAGGGGCTGTAAATTGTTCAAATTTTTACTTTTAGGAACTTTCCTGCCAAAGTATCAACATTGGTATCTGCTCTGGAAATTGTCTGGGAAATTTAATCCTAGCTGTGATTTCCATCCAAACACTGTATGATAGTGGTAAATCTTAACTACTTCTTCATCAGTGTAGTAAATACTTGAAACATTCACAATCTATACAGCTTATGATGAGTCAAAGTAGCTATGAGGTAGCTAAAAGACAAAACAATGGAAGCAAGGTTGGAGCTGGAGATATAACAGATTTGCAGGTATGCCATTTTGGCCATATCTAAATAGCTAATATGTGTATAATATTTTTCAAATTCAACTTGTAATTAAGTCTTTGTGGTAGCAGAGAAGCAAACTCAACTCATTAATACTGTAGAACAGTTCAACATTTCTCTCATTTTTACTTATATTCTTTCCTACAGAGAGTAAGATGAGAGGATGGATATCAGTTTCATGTCTAAGAACAGAGCTGGAGTCAGGATGTGATTAGCCTAGCTTAATGTAAAGACTGGAAGTAGGGGGAAACAGCTAGCCCGAGACACTGCACAAGAGTGCCTGGTGGTTGGACAAACTGTTGTTCATTAAGTTACCCTGTCTCCTAGAAATTATGTTCATATACAACTAAATTGCAACAGCCAATACGTTTTGCTAGAAACGTAATGCTTGCTGAATTACAGTTCCTCTCAACACAATGGCAAGTTGCAAAAATGGTGATACTGAACGTATGAATGAAGTTCAGAGACAATGTACTTGGTTGTTTGTGAACATAATCCAGGCAGCGATTACAGCTTGGTCGCCAGAATGAAACGTTGGCAGTTTACGTTTCTGCAAACCACAGAAACATTGAATATCTATGTTTCAACACGTGAAATACGTAGCATATTAACATTTCTACATTTCTACAAAATGTAGCATGTTAACATTTCAACTATACGTATCATATCAAAATGTCAACAAAACGTATTATGTCAACATTTCAACAAAACGTATCATATCAAAATGTCAACAAAACATATTATTTCAACATTTCAACAGAACGTATCATATCAACATTTCAAAATACGTATCATCTCAACATTTCTAAAGTGTGTAGTTCACATGCGATCTATATGAGCCGATCTTTCCTATTAGGAGGAGGAGGGGCCGGTAGATGGTTAGTTAGTTTGCTGGCAGCAGCAAGTTGTAAATCAACAGAGAGTAATCTGTGGTTTGCAGAAACACACGTTCAATGCAAACGTTTTCTTCTGGCGATTGGGTTGGCGATTACGTTTCCCAACACAACGTAATTGGGAAAACAATTTAGTAGTGTAGAAACAACCTAATGAACAGACATGACTGATATCTATCTTTTCATCTCACTCTCAGAAAGAAATCATAAGCACATTTCCCAAATTGTTGAAGTATTCCTTTAACACTACACCGGCACTACTGTTTCAGCTAATTCTTATTTCTTATTTTTCAATTTTCAGCTGCTCTGGAGACTTATCAGGTCTGTCAGTGGAAACAATGGCACAGTTAACACTTATTATTACCATCAACTGGAATGGTGACACTTGACTCCACTGAGACTGGAGATTTTGCTATGTTTGACATGACATACAGCTGGCTGCATCTGTAGCCTGTTATGACAGGAGCCAGCTCCCCTGTCATAGAAAAGAAAGAGAATGCAGGTGGAGTTTGCAAATGAAAAAAGCCTGCACCTGAGCAGTTGCTAAAGTGCTGAGGAATGGTCACCTGGCTTTCAGAGAGAGATGATGATATGGGGAAACTGCAAATGACAAAACCTGCTGATGGTGTGGAAACACTCCTCTGTGCCGAGCTGTTACTGACCCAGAACTCCATTGACTTGAAAGGGAGGTTAATGTTTGCACGTCACACTTAGAGAGATTGCCTCGGCTGTCTGCACATGATCCCTGAAAAAAAAAACACAGGTGAAATAACACAGACGCAAATGGTATATTTGGGATATGATAGCTAAAGGGAAAGGTGTCAAACCTGTCACCTGATTGTTATATTGATCTTTCAACAAGATGCAAACAGCACAGGTTTCAGAGCAAACAGAAGAATAGCTTTTTCCTCCAAAGTTAGCACAAGGAGCAGAGAAAGCTTCAAACTGTTAGGCAAGATTTCTGTGTACAAGTTCAGTTCAAATCATAAAAGGGGGCTGCGAGAGGCAAGAAGCTTACAGCTGGTTTAAGCTATATCATAATAGCAGTGATCAGCTATCTGCCCAGAGAGATCAGATTTCTCTCTGATCTTTGGTTTTATCATGGAACTAGTACTTTACAGGATCTCTGGGCATTGAAGTCAGAGCAGCTGTCAGACTTTGCCCAGTGTATGAACTTGCCTGGTAACTCTGAATATAAAAGAAATGCTTTAGTTGCTGTCACACAGACAGGAAAATGTCTTCATTTTGAACTTTATTATCCATCCTGAAGACAACATTTTTGTGTCACAGTCAGCCTTCCTTCAGTTGTCACAACAATCAGTAAAAAGCAAGTTAAGTTGCTGATGTGCACATAATGCCTTCCGTCGCTTTAAACTTGGAAAGTCATAACAAACAGTGGATCGGAAGGACACTATAACACAGATGGGTAATATAGAAAACATGGATGTGTGTCCTTCTAAGTCTTCATGTGTTTTCTCACCTTTAAAAGCACCTTGGGTGCTAATGCAAAGTGAGCACTTTTTCTGATTGGAGATTTCCACAATGGGATAAAAATAGTGCTCCATGGCATGTACACTACTTTCTGCTAACAGTCCCACTAATGCAATCCACCAAATTTTACATATGTGAAAATTACCAACTCTACAGCTGACAGTGATGATGCAAAATGATGCTGATGCTGTAAGTGTCAGAAAACTCAATTTGCTGCTCACTACTGAGTAAACTATGTAGTGTCTGTTATATGGGGAGTAGTGAATGAATGAACGAGGGACAGATTTGGACAAAGCCTTAGTTAAGAAAACATTTATTCACCAGCTTCATTGTCAAGAATTAGGACACACTACTACATATTTAACAACAGCATCTGGGACCACTCAATTTGGGCCTATCTGAAATGAAAATGAGAAGATATTACCCAAAAATTCCATTATATTGCTACATTGCATTACAGAGCTATTTCCCATTTTTCATCCTGAAGAAACGACCCATGCCTCAAATTTCATTTTCAACTTGCATGCAGGCAAGAAGCCAGAATCAGGGACTGCATGAAATCTGACAACACGTTCACAAGTTTAGAAATCTTATCACTGACATACAGTGGGTCACTTATCTCATTTCTACCATTACCCAACATTATTTTGGAACCAAGGTTTATATATTGCTAGTGTTTTAGTGTTGTAAGACTGCGTTGTGATGGTGTGTATAGCACTAATGTGTCTGAACTGAACTGTTCAGCTGTGGAAACTGACTTATTATATTGCTTATAGTTATACGTTCAGTTTCAGTTTATATCAGGCGTTGAATTTAATTATTTCAAATGCATCACTGTGTGTAATGACTTTCCATTCATTCTGCCACTCACAGCAAGTGTTGTCAGCTGTCACAGCAATATTTTCCCTGTCTTAAGTCTTGCTCATGCTCACATGTGAAAGCAGGTTACACACAGACATGGTCAACAAAATTGCCAAATCCCAACCAGGATCTCACTGACACCAAGAGGATATAATACACCAAACAAAATTAGAAGCTCAGTCAAACACTATAGCACTTCTTCTTTATGTATTTTATGTAAAGTGGACTGCCGGTGAAGTAATCAGTTTCTCTGACCCCCTAATCCTCAACCCTGATTACAGAAACCAGGTTTCTCGTATACATGACGTTTAAAGGACTCAGTATGCTTTAAACAAACTAGGTTGATCACTCTGTTTTGAGCATACTGAGGCCGTGAGAAGTCAGATAACTGCAAAAAACCAACAGTAAGGTTTTACCTAAGTGCATGTAAAGGCACTAAAAGTGGCAGAATACTCTCATCTCTTCTATGGAAAAAAACTCACTCAGGGAATACTGAATCTTCTCATAAAAAATTACTCTGTATGTGTATGTCAAAAGTTCTTGCTGTCTTGTGCTAAACTTTAATAATCATTTCCAACTGTTCTTTGCGTGGACTTTAAAAAGCTTGTAATGGATTGACTAGACTCAACTCGCCCTCCACTCTGCTAGCCAGGCTGCAAACTGCAAACTGTGTCTTGGCGTCCCCTCCCCCTGCCTCCTGCTCAGTGAAGTGGTCAATGTGTTTGAGTGCTTTCATTTCCATACATCCTGCTCTTCATTTGTACAGCTGGCGATTTGCCGGCTCAATTCAACTAAATTGCTTTGCCCAAATGGAGCAGCAGGGAGACCTGGGATTTGGGTGAAGTGCTTCAACAATCGACACATATCACGCACTCACGCATGTTTGCATGCATGTGTGTGTGCAAGGCAGGATTTGAGAAATCTTTGTGAAAACACAGCCATTAAAGTCAGAGGTTGAATATGAGCAGGTCATTTCAAACGACAGGTTTGATCTATGATCAGATCAGGTAACACAGTGCCGGTGGTGCTAATGAGGTGCTTATTCAGAGTGCTGATAGTTCCTCTCACTTTTCATTTCACTTACACATGCCTACACGCAATATACTCCCAGAAGGTTCTTTGCAAAGGCAAACCATCAACCTACAGCTTGTGCACCTGGAGAACATTTTTTCACCAGGTCACCAAGGAAAACATTGCAGAGTTGAACTTGTTTTCACCACCACAACACACAACAGCAATGGAATCATCCAATCACTGACATGCAGAAGCACTTCACCCTCTGTATGACTTTACAATAAAAACAAAATTTGAGAATAAACTTCCGGTTGTTGATTTTTGATTTGTTTTTCTTGTTTTGTCATCTTATTCGTTTTTCTCAAGAGAATTGGCATGAATGGACCAAAACTCACCATGGAAATAAAGTTGTATATAAACAATCAGGGGAAAAAAAACATCATACTTGACATGCCTCAGGCTCTCTCTCCCAGCCTTCCCGTCTTTGTATGACCCAGCTCTCTCTTAGCATTGTGGGTGAATAGTAGTGACACAGTGTGGCACAACATAGCATAGCACACATACTGCTAGAATGTGTGTAAAAAGAAGAATGCAGAACAGATTTAAGTCTATTAATCAATATTGCAGCACAAAAGAATCAGACAAACTTCAGTCTCTGCAAAAAGCATCTTTGTGGGATTAGTCATCATAAAATATTTCCCTCAAATATTTGAGATTGGATGGCTTTAGAAATGGTTAAATAAAGTGTTTTTAATTAATAATATATTACATAAACAAAAGTCTATTTTCTGTATGTTTTTATTCATACTTAACTCTGCCTGCTATACATAGACACCCCTCTCTCTCTAGGTTACTTGGTTCCTTCCAGCTCGAAAGCTCTACCAAAGTAGAGGACTGCATTGGGACTGGGATCCTGCGGGACCCAAAGCAAATCTTACGGGAATGGGCGGTTTGGGGAGTGGGCGATCAAAAAATATACTGCAGGTCCCGGGACTTTGCCAGCGCTGCAGGCCTACTCTCACAGAGCTGGGCTGAGTGCTTAGTTGGCGCTCCTCCTGGTGCTCCCTGACACTGCTACCTGCTGCTGCTCCTCCTCACACACATACACACACTCATGAGTGTACACCACCGGCTGCTGCAACCTGTTGACTTGAACCTGAACAAGAAAAGAACAGAAACAATGCTTGCGTATTGCGATACCGCAGGTTATTACTACTTTTGTGCTCATTTAGGAGGTAATGGAGGAGTTGTAAGCTTGTATCAAGTTGCATGACATCATCATTAGGAGCGCTACTCCTGATCAGTGCATTAAAAGACACAGGGAAATGAAACAAAATAAAACAACCTCAACAAAACAACTACAGCCAACAACACATGTTCTAAAATAATAAGTAGGCTAAAATAAATAAATACAATGTAATTTGTTAATGAACTTGGTAATGATCTCCAGACTATGAATGTGGTTGTTACCAATGCTGCCACTCTGCCCAAATAACGCAACTGCTTTAATTATGATGTCTTACACTGCCCCACAGCGACAGAGTTTATGCAGCTTTGAAATTACACCCGACAAAGGGTTTTTAAACTGCTGCCAAGAGTTTGGGATTTTAAGAAACAGACCTCACTACATCCATAGAGGCTCACACCCCGGTTTCAATGTGGAATACAGAGGCAAAACAAACCTCCTCAGGACTGGACTACTGCAATGTGCTCTTCACAGGGATCCCTGGCAGGAGCATCCAGAAGCTCCAGTACATTCAGAACATGATGAGAGTGTGAAAACACAAACATATAACTCCAATTATGTTTTCATTGCCCTGGCTCCCTGTCTCCTTTGGGACTTACTACAGTGGTTTATCCACCAGAGAGAGTTGGTGGACCTAACAGACAGACTTGTGCTAGCGTGACGTCACACAGTGACTAGGGATGGAGCCATAGTGAGGTTACATCGCTGTCTCTAACAACTGCGCTGAGTGGTCAGTGCAGTTGTCCATAGTCTGGGAGATTGGGGTTTGAAACCTGGTGTGGGAACCCTACTTCTCAAAATTGTTTACTAAAGAACACTTATTTTAAGACTTTAATATCCTTTATTTATTTAAAAACAAAAACAAGATTGTCCTATTTCCACTTTTATTTGAATACATTTCAAATTCTGATTGACAGTTATAGTGTTTGGGAAATGTGTCTGTTTGCCATACTGCATATCTTTTAGTCTTTGAATCAAGGCAAATGTACTAAAAGTGTGAAGTCTGAATCTCAACATCTGCACACTTTTAATACAAAAATGTACTAAAAGTGTGGAGTCTGAATCTCAACATCTGCACAGTTTTAGTACAAAAATGTACTAAAAGTGTGGAGTCTGAATCTCAACATCTGCCTTTGGATAAGACAGACAAACAAAGCATATTTCCCTAAAATATTAAATTGTTCCTTTAAACAAACAAACCTGAAGAGAAGCATTCTTTGAAGCACTCACATGGGTACAACAACACGGCCAAGCCAAAGGAAAACATCAACATGCTTCTTTTATTTACAGTGGTGCCGCCTGCCACAAACAGGGAGGTGAAAATGGAAAAGTTTAAATAGAGAGACAAAGCCATGATCAACAGCTGAGTCACACGGGTAATTACAGCTCCCACACCTACTCCTATACAAGGGATTTGTTTGTTTACTGTATATATTTTCACCTCAGGCCATTTGAAAGGCGACTATTTTCTGTAAGGGTGGGATCATATGAGTCAACGCACAGGATTTGTAAATTCAAAACTAGTAATTTCATGATCACGAGATGATGAAAATATAAACATTGCTGGGCATGAAAATAGACTTCCTGTCTGACATTCCAATATTGAATGAAGTGTAAAGAGAAGCTGAATGTTCACTATGATTGGAATTTTCTACTGTAATGCTTGCATCATGCTGTTTGCCATGTAGGAAAAAATATAAAAACGAATGGTGGATCGTCATCCAACATCATTTCAGGCCATGTGACTTCATCAAGTCCATTCAGAAAATAATTTGCATGTTATTGTTCCATTTGCTATTCACCAATTACAGAGGTGTGTAAAATCCATTGTATAACCTTTTTCCCATGGCAGTGACACACATACAGTACACAGTTGTACATGTAAGTTATGTAGAGGTGTTCTGCATTGTAGACATTTGCTGAGCAGCGTCAGCTATGGCCACAAGTGGCAATCACAGAATAATGATACACTGGATTTCCCTAAAAGAAAAATCCTACGGATTTCTATCCCAGTGACTGCTGTTACCATGGTAACATCAAGTGCAGTTTAATAGAATTGTGAAGTGGGTGGGGCCGCTAGTAAAGTGTTCGAAATATGTCCTCCCACTTCGCACATCTGTACTACAGCAAACAGTCTTTAAGCAGATATTTATCAGAAATTTAACATACAGTAAGAGTAGCTGGTGTTTCTGTTTACAGAGCAGCCAAACAATCTATCTATCTATCTATCTATCTATCTATCTATCTACTAAAACGGGGTGTATTTTTAACAGCACTGAAACTTCCACACAATGCTGTAGAAGCTATTCCACTTCTTTTAAACCCCCCAGCTTATGTTGTTGACCTTACAGCTTTACATTGCACTGATGGATCATGTAATTATTGGGGTTAAGTGTGTCTGTGTGTGGCTCTCAGCGATAAACAGACCAGAGATAATGCACTGCTAATGGAAATCTGAGTCACCTTGAGGAAGTGGTCACTCTCTCACCACGCCTTCCCCCTGGTGGCACACAACACTAGTATTGTTACGTAACACTGTCAGTGATGAACTTAAGAGTTGTAAGATGACGCAGTTGTTTGTATGCAGATAGTGTGTGGGTGAGTGCATTGGCATCCAAAATGTTTCTGCCTCCAAAACATGCTGCTAAGCCTCTGAATCAACACAAGGTCTGACATCTGTTTCACATTAGCATAATGTCTTATTAAACAAGAGAAAACTAGCTTTCAGCTGATCTTCAAAGGAACACCCTTCACTGTGTTTTGACTGTGACCTATATAGCAGACCATGAAGAGAAAAAGAAAAGAAAAAAAAAAAAAAATATATATATATATATAAGAAGAAGAATAAACAGGCATGAGCAAATCTACCATATGTCCCAACACCCTCCATCACACATCACATCTCCTGGTGTGTAATCCCAGCAGCTGTCCCAGGCCTCTGCAGAAGACTTCATAAAAGAGAACAGAGCAGACCAAAGCCAGCATGCAGTAAGACAAAGCAGGCAGTTTGTGGAGAAATCAGAGAGCAAACAGAGTTGGGAGGTTTGTTTGCTGTTGATATTAGGCCCAGTGTGTATTTGGCTCTCTGCTCCAACTGCTTCCGGTCCAGTTTTGTCCTGGAAGCATCTCAATGCCTAGCATTATCGCACTGTGATGGACAGACTGACTGGTTCAGTCTGAGTTCTATTCCACAGATACAAAGGCTTAGAAAGCAGAGAAGGTCATCAGTGTTCCCAGCAAGAAGGTGGAGGGATGGATGCTGCCCGAGATGCCTGGTCTTATCACAGACATCCTGATCTCATTGGACGACCGTTTTCTCTACTTCAGTAATTGGCTGCACGGTGACATCAGACAGTATGACATCACAGACAGGAGGAACCCATGATTGGTCGGCCAGGTGTTTCTGGGAGGAAGTATCATCAGTGGCGGACCAGTCAGAGTCCTGGAAGACCCGGAGAACCAGCCGCAGCCCCGCCCACGCATCATCCAGGGGAAGCGTGTACCTGGAGGTCCTCAGATGTTACAGTTGAGTTTTCTGCCAGTATAGTTCCTAATTGGAACTATACTGGCAGATTTTTGCTACAGTAACAGAGTGAGACTGTGTTCAGGCCACTTTTAGTGCTGTGTGAAGAAATGCAGTGTCCCCCTACATTTCAGTGAGGCCACTATGGTCTCTACCAAAAAAACACAGGGTCGTCTTCAAAAGCAGTTGAACGTGACTCAACTTCTCTTGCTGAATGTTTCGTATAGTTTGGGGGTTTTTTAAAGATTTTTTTTTTGCATTTATTTGACAGTCAGTGCAGAGAGATACAGGAAACACAGAAAGAGAGAAGGGTATGACATGCTACACAGGTCCGTTGGACGTTGCGGTTATGTATGTGTCTTAACCATTAGGCCACTGGTGCGCCCCAACATAGCGTACAGTTTACCTCACAATTGTTGGGACACATTTCCAGAGTTGTAAAATCCTCTCATTTGAATCAAACAGAAGTTCAAGGATTATACTTATTCTTCTACCCGGTACCTGAAGCAACACATCCCCATCAACACAGCCTCTTCAGGCTGAGCACATGCAGCCTCAGGGGATCTCACATCTGTGTTTGACGTCAATCCACAATGATGCTGCTGGTAATTTGCTGCACATCAGCTCTCCAGAAAAGCAAATTTCATCACATTCATTCCCAGGATCTGCTTATCCTGGCAACTGTATGACTTACTTATTCAATTGAAACACTGTGTTTGTGTGCTACATGCATCGATTGACAAGCATCAAATGTCTGCAGGTGCAGCCACCCCACCTCCAGGTGGCTGAGGTATATTTTGTTCTTCTTCTTCTTTTCTGTCACATTACTCCCCATTTGATAAGATATCTTTTGTTTTGGCAGACAGCCAGATTTCCTGTAATATTTTCTATATTGTCCTGTAGTATTTTGTCTTTATCGATGTGCTGTGGCAGGAGTTCAAGTGATTTTTTTTTATTGGTGCTATGTATTGATAGCTATGTATTGATTCATATGAATGTGTGATATATTTTGAAGACTCAACACCTACTGCTTTTGTTTGAGTTACCATGATTGTACAGTATATTTTTATAAAGTAAAGTGTTGGTTCACCAAAACTACTAAACAACATGTCCTCCCATTCGGCCTCCCTCTCTCCAGTCAGATGGTTTTGGTTTTATTTGTCCAGGTCTGGAGATATCTGTCTGTGAGTTTTCTTCACTCCAGTACAGTGGAGGTGAATGGAATGAAGCTTGTGTGCCCACAGCATTGAACATTTAAATAATTCAACAGCAACATCTGTTTCTAGAAACACTGTCCTGATAATCCACAGAACACAAAATTTCCATTGGGATTGTTTCTTCATTTAACGGTGGTTCCAATGTAAATATTTATAGATACCTCAAATAAAACCAGAACTGTCTACACCTTATATGTGTATGTTTTTATGTAAAACTGAGCCTTTAAAGTGATGAAACATTGTTTTTTCCCATTTTACTGTGGCATTTATGTTTAGTATATACCTTCCAGTGTTAGTGGATGAATATGAATTCTTTCAGTTGTATTGATCCATTTATTAACAAGATGTTTATTTGTGTTTTATGCATTGCATCTACAAATGGTCAGAGTTTATCTCATGTGCCAATATATTTCTAGAGGTGAAGTCTTGAGTTTTATGTTCCATCCCTTCCCACAACATCAAACACAGACCTGATGACAGAGAGCCGAGTTCAGTCCACGTACGGCAAAAGTTGAAAAGTTTGGCAGGTAGAGCTGTATCCTCATTACCCTGCATTGTTATGAACTATGGTAACCTCATAATGGTTCCTGTCTTCCTGTCTGTCTCTCTTTAGTCTCTCTGTTTTAACTCTTGTGTGTAATTACTGTGGTTGCTTTGAAGATATTTCATGTTCAGCTCAGATTTCTGTTGTACTGTTGTATTAAACTCTCTACAGCGGGTCTACAGTACTTTAAGAGATCATAGAAATGATCCTAGCAATTTAAATGAATGCAGAGATTCATTGTACATAAACTGAAGAAAACGTGTTTCAAAGTCTGCCATCAACCCTAATAATGGATGAAAAAATTCTCCAATAATAATATTCACAGTATTCTATGTGTTTAATTGTGAAGTATTTAGAATAAAAGGGAGGAAATTAAATTATTTGATCATAAATAAAAAAGTTACTTCCGCACAGAAACAAGGAAATACAAAAATCTGAAATGTAAATGAATAATGATTATGTGTGGACTGGTTGTCTGGCTCTACATCTATCTCTCCATACATCCTCTCTTCTATTCATCCATTGCCTCCAAAGTGTTCCAGCACAATCTACAGTATAACAGCAAAGGTGATAAAACTTCAGGCGTTTCCGTATTGACTGATGACATGCATTGTGTTGAAACACAAAACATTTGCAAGTGACGTGTGTGTTGGAATAATAGAGAGACACTAGAAATCAAAGCAACTATAACACTCGACTAATGAAAGCAGAAACTATCCACACTGCAGCTCACATGTATACACACACCTACAGCCAGCCTGAGGAGCTGTGTTTTCATGTGGCAGCTCCCTGCAGGGCTCTGTGTGTATGTGTGTGTGTGTGTGTGTGTGTTCGAGCATGTATGTGTGTGTGGAGGAAGGTCTGCAGGCTGGATCTAATCCTTGGTCTGGGCCTGTAGCCGATCACACACACATATTTCTTCTATAGTCCTTCACACCTTGCCTTCATTAGTTATTGGGTTGTTAACAGATCTTAAGTCCTGATGTGTTTGTGTGTTTGTGTGTGTGCATGTGTGTGTGTGATGCAAATTGAATTTTCAGTTTCAGATTAATCATGTTTTAAGGAGTATCCTTCAAAGATTGTATCCTTAAGTGCATTTGGAATTACTTTAAGTCTGTTTTCCTGAGTGATAAAAATGAGGGAAAACACTGATAGTCCCCCATGGCTCATCTTGACAACAGAGATAAGTTTTATTTTCATGTGTTTGGATACAGGAAAGCCTCCCGTGCATACTTTATCTTGTGTTGTCATATTTATTGCTTCAGAATGGATGATATCAGATCATATTTGGTTTGCAATATGTGTTTTCTGTTGCCAGATCCATTTAACAACACAGGTTTTCTATCCTTACTCCTGTTTGTTCCCACATCTGTAATCTTAAGAGAAATCCTAATGTTCTGTTTTATACAAGATGGGTTTTATTAACCTGGTGTTTTCTTTTTAGTTTCATCAAGAATTCATATTGGGCTTGAGGGGTAGTTTCACCAGTGATTGGAGTATAATAATTATTCAGGAGTTGATTCAGGAGTCATTAATTGACCTAAGTATGGACCTTCAGTCACATGATACCAGGTGGTTGTATATCCACTAACTCCTGGCTAATGATCTTTGACCCTATCCCAGTTTTGGTCTGGTCACACAGCTGATACTTTTCTCATTCATACTGATTATCGTAACATTTTACTCTCTAGTTTCATTGCTGACAAAAGGTGGACACAACTCGACAACAAAGAATATGGAGCAAATATATGAACAAAAACCCAGATTATGGTAATCATAATATTCATAATCATCATAAAGTTTATTTATAATGCACTTATCAAAACCAGAGTCTGATCAGTCCTGTGATAAATGGACATGAATGTATTTACTTTTATTTAGTTAGGTATTATAATGTACAGTTGAAACATCTAGTACTGTATAAATGTATCATTCCACTTAAAAATGAATGAATCTATGAGGAACACTGCAAAAATATAATTTATTGGCTTTAGCATGTTTTTCTTTAAACAAAAATGCTGATTTCTTCACTCACTGTAAATTGAGTCCACCGTCACTGTGACCGATACTTCAAACATACTGGATTAGCAAATCCATGATACAGCTGACCGGACAGTGAAATGAGAGCCAGATGATTTCGACAATGCACTGCTATAAAGTGAAACCCAGCAACTAAATCATTCTCTGCTTTGCTACTTTCTGTTGCAATAGTGAGTGAACCTCTCTTCAGTTCATGGAGGCTTTCTAAACCTGCTGGGTGAATGTGCTGTTGTTTTTCTAATAACTCTAAAATTCATGAAAGTTGAGTGATCCTTCTTTTAAGAAGCCACTCAGCCCCATCAGGTGTAAAGAAGCAGAAGAATGTATTTCAGATGTTTCTCTGTAAAGCATATTAAAGGACGGGTTCACAGTTTTTCAAGTCTGTCTTTAAACAACATTCAGGAGCCAAAACGAACATTGAAACATGTTTTTTTTTTAATTTTTAAATGCATTTTTGCACAAAATGACGGTGTGGACACTGTGGATTTTGGCCTCCATCACTTACATTGAAAACACATTTGAAGGAGATCTTTTAGTAGCCAGTATGAACAGGAGGAATGATCACAGCAAGGAAAACCTATTTCACTGTTCATATGGACACCTGACTGCTGTTTTAAGACACCCTTGAAAAATTCTGAACCTGTCCTTCAACTCCTCCTAAACTGAGTCTAAACTGCGATGAATGATGATAACCAAGATCTTATCTTATATTTCTGATGTCCGTTGCCTATCTCAAGTTTTAAGATCAGTAATGTTTTATAGTGGTCTCTAAACTTGGCTCGTGCATGTTGAAGTTTTTTTTTAAAGCACAACATGGTTTTACAATATGTTTCTTACCTTACCTCTACACCCTGCCAGTTCTTTTATGTAATATTCAAAACTGATCTATCCATATAGTGTCTGGGAGCTAGTTAAAACACACACCATATAACCACAACGTCCCTGGTTGGATTCCAACCTTTGTTGAATGTCATCTCCACCTCTCTCTTTCATTGCAAAAATAAAACACCAAAAAGATCTATCCACAAAAATGACCAGTTTTATCAAACAAGGTGTTTTGAGTCCGTGGCTAAACTTGGTGAGCAGGTCACCAAGATGTCCATACAACACTGACAGCACGGGAGAGAAAAGCTGCAATGATGCTGCTGTCAGTTAGGAAACAACAGGAAAAGGAGTGAAACTAAACTACAAATAGCAATGATTCTTGTGTCACAGGAGCCTTTGTTGACTGTGATATTGACACAGTTGGGTTAAATGTGGGATTGGTTCTGTGGTTACCCCTTGCTGGGCATAGGCAGATACAGTAAAAATGAAATTGAGAGTTTCATACTGTTTATGTGGAAAAACAACATTAAAAGCCCGTTGCTGATATTGCATTTCATGTGAGAGCATGGAAATAATGATAACTGATTGATTGGTTCATGTGTTATACAGGAAATACTTCTTTATATCCATTATATAACAGGCTCAGGACTGGCTGATTCTACAGCACCATGGACATTATGTAGAAGCTAAAAAGTGTCATAAATATGTTATCATTTACAATTATAATTTGGTGACACTCTTAATTGCCATGATGGCAAACTTAAGTAATTATGATAACATGAGATGCCCCTCCGGGTTATCATGAAGTGTGAAAAAAAGCCAGTAGGATTTTATATGCATTTTAATTTGACTGAAATGCTCAAAATCCAGTTTCTATGAGCGTCAGACACATAAAACATGTATACAATTGTTTTATCCAGATGGTTTACCAAGAGTTTGACAGACCCCAAAGGATTTATGTCTGGCCTGTAGCACACACCAAATGTGCCATTTATACAAAAGTGCATATGAAAGCAGCCAGGATGCAAGGGTGAAATCTTACCCCCTCTTTCAGCTTTTGGAGGATCTGGTGATTCCAAAAATCCAAGATGGTAACGGACAAAAAGTAAATTCGAGGCTTCAAAACAGGAGTCCACAAACCAGTGGGTGATGTCACAGTGTATACTTCTATTATGTTTTTTACAGTCTATGGTGGGGACGCAAATTTGTTTACACAGTCATGTTGTGGGGACTTGCCGCCCTTATGGGGACAAAATTCACGTTCCCTTAATGTAAATCATTAATTTTAGGGTGAAGATTTGGTTTAAAGTTAAGGTAAGCTTAGGGTTATTTTAAGGTTAGGTAAAGGCTAGGGTTAGGCAAGTAGTGATTATGGTTATGGTTAGGATCCAGGAAATGAATGTAAGTCAATGTAATGTCCTCTGAAGTGATGGAAAGATGACTGTGTGTGTGTGTGTGTGTGTCATGTATGTTCACAAAGTCCCAGAGTTCAACAGTCTGATGGCTTGAGGATAGGAGGGGTATCTGAGCCTGCTGGATCTGGCTCTGATGCTTCTATACTGCTTGCCTGATGAAAGCAGTGAAAAGAGTGTGTCGCTGGGGTGGTTGGGGTCCTTGATGATTTTTCCAGCTCTCCTCATGCTCCACTGGATGTAGAGGCATGGATACATGGATGGCAGTTCAGACCTGGTGATGCGCTGAGCAACTTTGATGACTCTCTCCAGGGCTTTGCAGTCCTGCTTGGAGATACTCCCATACCAGGCCATGATGCAGCCAGAGAGGACACTCTCAATATTGCATCTGTTGAAGTTGCAGAGTATCTTCTTGTCCATTGTGGTGATTGTTGTTGTCTGCAAACTTAAAGAGGACCTATTACGCTCATTTCAGCTCTAAATTTTTATTTTTGGACTCCACTAGAGTAGCTCTGCATGATTCAAAGTTCAAAAAACTCCTTATTTATCTTATACTGGCCCTTTATGCAGCCCCTCAATATACACAGTTTCTCGTACACTCCGTTTTAGCTCCTGTCTTTTTAAGGCCCCCTCCCGATGAGCCCACTCTGTTCTGATTGGCCAGTTTTACATATCAGAGTTGTGCAACTTTACCGTCAATGCAAACCAAACATTTCCTGCTTTACTGCTTCAAATTAAAAGCTTTTCAATGACTAACTAATGGGAGATTTTTATTGTGAAGAATATACAGGAAGTAAAAACGTGCTCCTCACTGAATTAGCAGAGCTTCATTAGTGGCACTAAAAACCGGTCGAAACAACAACATACAGAGCTATTTGGAGCTATTTGTTCAGCAGATCAGTTAGAAATAATGCAGAGAGGACTAGTACAAGCAGAAACAGCCACAGTGAGATGTTTTATGACCAGACAACCAGCACACCTCCAACAGGTAAACTACTTATTTCACTTTGCTGTGCTGTGTAATGGTGTCTACTCCCGGAGAGGAGCAGTGAGCTTGCACGCTGTGCATATGGCAGATGTCCATATAAAGAAATCTATCACAAACTGACATCAGCTCGGGCCGAAAGTAGAAAAAACCATTGGAAACTGAGCATTCATAGCAGTCTGAAGCCAGGGCTTTCTGCTCACAGGGATTGCCACTACATACGTTTACCTCGTTATTTGACATGTTGGCCACTTTAAACATGAACATAAACATCTGACATTGTGACATTATATATATATGTCTGAGAATAAGGAAAAGCATAATACCTCCCCTTTAATGATGATGTTGGAGTTGTGTGTTGTCACACAGTCATTGGTGAAGAGACTGGACTGGACAGGACTTGGCACACACCCCTGGGGGACTCCGGTGCTGAGTGTGATGGTGGAAGAAGTAATGTCACTGAGCCTCACCCTCTAGGGCCTATTTGTCAGGAAGTCCAGGGTCCAACTGCATAGGGCACTGCTGAGTTCCCTGTGTGTCTTTTGGTGGTTCCAGACGCTGTTAGACGATCTGACAAGAACTTCATTTTAAGCATACTGAGGCTTTAACTCGAACCTGAATGCTTGCATATTAATTCAAGTCTACTATTTGTCACACAAATTCAATCTAACAATCAGGGATGCAACATAAGGTGTCTTTGGGTACCTGACCAGAGGACTAAAAAGCTCACACTATCATTTAACATCCTTGTTTGAACCAATCCTACATACCTTCAAAGTAAATGTATCTCTGGATTATTACACCCAGTTCTGGCCACCACAACAAAATGATATGCAATGTTAGCTAAAGGCCTAGACACCTCTAAGCATCTCCATGCTTACCAGAACAGGTCTGTTAGGTCTGTAAGCTAAGCTCTTGTAAGTGTGAAAAAGTAGGTTTGTGTTGATGGGAAGTGATCTCATATAAGAGCACTGTGCCCTGGTTACAGTGCTGTTGTGTAAGTCTTCCCCCTAGAAACATGATTTATCTTGAATCAATTAGTTATTTTCCAGATACTCCTATCGACCTTTGACCTGCGGCTCTCCCACCCTGTCCCCAAACCCCATCCCTCCTCTGCAGGCTGTACCACCCAGCAGTGACCCCCTGAACCACTCAGGACACTCAACAACACCCGACTGGGGCCAGAGCAGAGTCAATAAGATGGCTGATGACATGGGGAAAGATAAGCGTCATTTCTGGTGTTATGGTCCAACATAAGCATGAAAATAAACACAAACCCAAATGGACAGGTTAATTGACTAATTCTATTATTTATCCAAACAATAGATGTCATTTAGCCGAGGTATGGGGTTGATTTGATATGAAGCTTTCTCAACAGTTAATGAACTGATCTTGGTTAAACACACAGAATATGGACAGCAAAAACAACATTATCAGATGAACATGCACACAGCCAGTCTTCTTTCACCCCATAACATTAAGAGTACCTTTGGGAAGTATAGATGATTATCTATATTGCATTGTGGCTTACTGTTACTCAGCGTGGTGTAGTTTTTGCTACACTTCTGCATGTTCAAGCTCATAATAGAATCAGCTTTGATCAGGATTCATTTTCATTGTATCAACACTTGCAAATACAAATGAAATACAGTATGTGATGGAAAAAAACACAGCAATTGTCATGATCCAGTCATTATCTGCCTTACCACTTTGAACTTTGGACTAGCTCCCATTGCTACCTGTATGCCTAAGTTTCTGCTTTTGCATTAAATTCACCTGCCAGTCTCGTAAGTCTGCATTTGGGTCCTCCACATGCCTGTCCTGTCCTCATTCCAGATAGCAATTACATAATAATGCTGAATAATGTAAATTAAAGCTAAACCAACAATGAATTGATCTACTTACAAGTATTGTGTGTGTTTCCAATGCCTCATATACAATATGTTATTCCTCTGTGCTGTAAACCTCCAAAAAACATTAAAAACATGTCAATGAGTCTCACTACTGCACTGGGTGACATGTTCCTTTGCCCCTGAAGAGAGTAATTATCTTGGTTGGTTTCGAAATGGCACCAAAAAGAGATAACAGCGATAAGATTGTAACTCTATATAACGAGCTCTTGATTTGTGCTAAATTTCTCAAAGAGCTTCAGTACAAAGTCAAGAGGTTGTGTTATCTAGCACAACAAGCTAGCGAAGCTCTGTAAATGAAACTGCGTTCCCATGCATGTGCAGTGGCCTCTGCCATGCTAGGTACCTCTCTCCTGAGGGGTTATTATCTTATTACCGTTATCACTCTTTGGAGCTGTTTCTAAACTGCTAACTACTAAGCTACGGTAACCACGGTCTTCAGTGAGGAAGGAACATGTCACACAGTGCAGCGATGTGACTCACTGACGTGTTTTTACTAGTTTTTGGACAACAACAGAGGTCTACAGCACGGAGGAATAAGGTATATCAGGCTTTGGACACACACAATACTTGTAAGTAGATCAATTCATTGTTGGTTTGGCTCTGTGCATGAGATTTGTTGACAATAAGAGAAATATAGACATTAGCCTGCCTTATCCTTTAACCCTTTGATTACACATTATATAACTAGTGGCCAAATGTAGATAAATATTAAAAATGAAACACAACTAAAGTCTGAAGAAAAGCAATTCTCCAAATTAAACAATAAAATATGTTGTTTTATCTGACCCAATCAGCAGGAAGACATCATTTATCTGTGAATTCCAAAACTGGTCAGATTTGGGCACAAAAATGACTTGTTTAAGGTTAGAGAAAGATTGTGATCATGGGTAAAAGAAATCAGTGTCTATTTTCCCTTAACCCAGAGATGAATAATGGACTCCTCTGGACTTTGTGGCTATATAACAACATCTCACTCTTTCTTCCATTGCTCCCAACGGACTCATAATTCTTAGAGATCTTTGTCACTTGAATGTAAACATATTTTGTTATTATGCATTTGCTGAAACAACTGATGCTGTTATTTTTTTAATAATGAGCTTTTCTACCACTATCTGACTTTCACAACTGTTCGACTGTATGAGACTCTTCTGACTGCAGCAGGACTGATAATTTGTTCTGCCATTTATGCATTCCATATTCATTATGGTGTTTTTTACTGCAATATGAAATGATACATACACTGACATATTCCATTAATTGTTTTAGTCAAAGAAACTACTGTATGTCTTTTTAAGAAAAACAATCTTTTTTTTCTTTTCTTTAGAAAAACTAAAAGTTCTAAAAAAAATTAAAATCTCCCTCTGAATGCACACACACACACACACACACACACACACACACACACACACACACACACACACACACACACACACCAGGCAGTGCCTCACCACATCTCTGTTTGCATGTGTTGTGAGTAGTTCTCATGGCTGTGGTTTTGTCTTGTCTGGTACAGAGTGGTGCAGCCTCATTATATGTCTCTGCAGGATCCTGGCAGGGTCAGAGGTCATGAGTATTGGGTGGAGCCTTTACAAGAATACATCTTTGAACATGGTTAACATCTTTGTCCAGGGTTTAAATGGCCCTCTAATTAACCTCTCCCCCTGCAGCGTGAAGCCTCAAGGGACAAAACAGAGCTATGTCTGAGTTTGACTGATGGTAGTCTGAAGAGGATGCAAACCCCGTGTGTCTGGTTTGAAGGTGCATATGATCAAACTTAAAGCCAAAATACATGATTTTTCAAATATGCCATTTTCAGTCCCATAATATATAATACTCAGTGTTTGTAAGTTAATATTTAGTAAAAAAAATCCCCCCAAAAAACAGTAAAATGAACACACTCAAAGCATGTTTGATTGCTCAGTATCTATTTGCTCTCAGAATGTGATTTTCTTCATGTATTGAAGCAGACAGTTAAACTAGAGCAGATGGAAGTGCTGCAAGACTTATGGGAGATGGAATTCACAGTTGCACTTTTTTTGGACTCAGCACCTTGACAAGATATGAGTGTGTGTTTTCACACTGATTTTATTTACCAATTCAATTGCTGACATTTGGGGACGTGGTGACACCTGTAGATGGTAAGTAGTGTGAGAAACAAGAGCAAACAAGACTTTTAATAATTTAAGAGTTTATGTGTCATTTAAACCACTGATTGAGAAGTGAAAACAAAAGGAAACTATTGAGCTGTGGTCCAAACTGGTTCATAGCTCTGCATTAGTGTTTCCAGGTGCAGCAAACCAAATAACTATACATTCACATCCATTTCACAATAAAGCCTGTCTCCAAAAAAGCCTGTCTCCTAAAAATTTACACATTTTTATACATTTATATATGACTAAACTGCAACAGAAAATACATTTTGCAGGAAACATAATGCCGCCCAAATTACATTTTATCATTTAACATAATGAGAAAATGTTGTTAATTTATGCAACTGGGATGTCGCAAAAATGTTCATAGTGAACATGAATGTTCAGTGACATTATTAAACTTTTTATGGTTATGTTTAGATGAAAGATTGTGGTCCTGGTTTAATACAGAAAAAAGTCAGCAGTGACTTGAAACATAACGTGTTAATCAACACGTAACTAAAATCAAAATCTTTCACTAGTCTTAACCAAAGTGCTTTTGTTTCCTAAACCTAATCACACACAGCCTCGGCCTCTGGTGCCAACATCCTGCACTGTGTACATTCACCATCCATCTCCGTCCCACTTCAGTGCAGTACATAAATGTAGCACTTCATTCATTAAGAAAAACCCAAATAACAAAAAACGGCATAATCCAAACATGACCCAGGCAGTGATTATGCTGGCAAAACAATTCAGTAGTATATAAACTTAATTTCTAGGAGACATAGGCATAGACTCACCACTGAGAACAGGACAGCGTTTATTATAGAGGCTACAGGACAAACTATGCAGATGTTATGTATGTACTGTATATCTTGCTCACATGACGATAGGTTACAGGTAAAGCATTTTAAACCACCAAACTAAAAGTGAGGATAATCACACCAGATGAAACAGGTCTCATGAAACCTCAGCAGAGATTTTGATCATTTATGACATTTTTCATATTACATTACTGACATTATTATTGTTATTATTAATAATATTACTGAAATAGTTACAGTAATGAACAACAAATAATTAGACTGGTTCTAAGTCAGCTTCAAACCATTTCACTATTGTGGAAAAAACCCTGAAAATATTACAGTTTATCGAACATTAAGGGTTTTCTTCCAATGACTGATTGTAATCTGTACAAAGAGCTAAATTATTGTACAAATATCCAGCAGCAGCCATAATAGTCTTGTGTCAATAGTGTCAAGTCCGCTGAAATACATTCCACAGGCAGAAGACACCTTCAGTCACACACAGACCAGTCAACTGACCACACACACATATTAACATGTAGCACCACTACACACTCACTCAGTCATGATAGCATCAACATGTCCACATATGCTGAGCATACACACCCTCTTTCTTTTTTCTCTCTTATTGTTGCTTTGTGAGTCTGTGTATGTCTGTGTGTTTATCTTTAATTCATGCACATGACTGAGGCCAGCTCTGGCTGCCAGATGAGGAACATTATATTGTTACCAAACTCAGGCAATTATATCATTTCCTAGATTTACTGCAGAGAAATTGCAAGTCAATTTTCCCAGGGTTGTATTTTTTCATCCTCATCCAGGATGAAGTTGTGTCTCACGGATAAGACACGGCTGAAGCAAAGGATGTTATGTTAGCCAGTTTTCCACCGTGACATATGTTCAAAGTAGAAATAAAAATGATAAATTCATCGTTTCAACAGGATGTGTGTACTGCACATAATCATTCCATCAGACAACACATTGTACATGATTGGTTGATTGAATGCAAAATACATCATGATGCTATGATATGGAGTCAGCCAACAAGGTGAAAATCATTTCATTTAATTATCGCTTAAAATATAGAATGAATATTAAAGCAAACTCATTGTTTTCCTAATTTTTTTTTTGAGTATGTGTGTTCTGTTACAGTCGTATTTAATTTGTTAAATTGTTGATTAGGCACCATCTAGTGGTTGACTGGGGTATTTTCAGTAGTTATTCCATGTTCCATGTCGTGATTAGACAGGAAACAGGAAGTTAATGCTCAGCCTCCTGAAAGACAGTATCACAGACCTGCAGTTAGTTACTCTGCATCCACTCTCACATCTTATGTGTATGGCAGCATCGTCTGTATGTATCTTTGCTTTTTATGCTTAAGTGCATTTCTAGAGTTTCATTTCATATAATTTGATCATTTTGTGAGTATATAATATATGTTAGCCTCATCCTGTATTAGTTCATACACAACGATAGCTAGCTTATTTACAGTAGTCCGGAGATTTAATTGCTCCATCGTTATTGTAATTCATGTTTATATACAATCAGTACAAAAAGATCATTTGGTTTAGAAGATAATATTATTATTATTATTATTATTATTATTATTATTATTATTATTATTATTATTATTATTATTATTATATTAATAAGCTAAGCATATAATAGCTTGTTGTCGAATTCAATGCAGTTTAAGTAATCACACCTTCTGTATCTGTTTTCAGTTTTACCCTTCCTTAGCCAATATAAACCTGTGGGCAAAATACAATCTTGTCCATGGAGTCTTGGTGAAAGTAAGGAGTTTATCTGGCTGTCAAAATACCTCACTCATGTATGGAGGACAGCACAGTGTGTGTCAGCAGGATGTCAGTGAACATTAAGTCCACAGTCTGTGTGTGTGTGTGTGTGTGTGTATGTATGTGAGGGTTTATGCTGGACACTGGTCAGGTAGCTCTGGTTCTAATGGTATCCAAACTGATGCTCCATTGACTTTCAAATGGTCCAGCACACTTCCTGTCCCCAGGGCTGGCACTATTTTTACACTGATAGATGTCAGAGCACGCACCTTACAACCAGCTACAAAGTAGATTCCAACCAGGGTGGACTATAAGAGAGATATACAGTACATACATAACATCTTTTAAAGAAGCAAATGGTTTTAAAGTGCATTAAAGGACAAAGAAAGCAGAAGGATCCAAGGGTTCAAACAATCCTTTAGAAATTTCTTTTGACATTGCCTGAATTGATTGTTTCCAGACTGGTATCTGATTTTTAAAGACAGCACTCTTACTTCCATAGCAGCAAACAAACATATCACTCACGTTAACACTCACTTAATTACACTATCTCCAGTATAATACCTTGCAGTTTTGGGTGCACCTGCTTTCCTTCTCTCCTTCAGCAATGCACTGGTGTAGCGCGCTGACAGCACTGCTGAAACAGTGGGTGGGCAAATGGGAGGGATGGACACATGTGGAAAAAGGGTTGCATGTGCATACAGATGTTTACAGAGGAAAAAAAAAAACTTCCCAAGGTTTTTACAACACAACACACAACAATGATGGAATGATGGAACAATGAGCCAGTATCATTGAAAAGGAAATGTTTTGTTATGGAACTGTTATAAAGTTTATTATGACTTTTTCCCTGCAGTTGAGCAAATCATATTACAATAACAAACACACAGATGAGCACCGGTGCTCCACTGATATCAGCTTTCATAGGCTGACACAGATCTAACAGATACACTCCAGGATTTAGTTAAAGGGCCCAGTGCATCCCCCAAACCCTAAAGTCAACATCAACAAGGAGCAGAGGAACATTTTAGCATTTGGGGTCAGTGATTGACTATAAAAATCAATGAGTATATCTTTACAATATCACCATTTTCATGTCAAAATGACACACATTAATTTTTTCTTTATTATGACGGAAAAGCCCCATAAACAACATTTCGAGTCTCATGGGACAATAAAGACTAGACAATGGCTGCTGAAATTGAGAAACCATTTTTTCCAATGTTTTATACCTCCATCTTCACATAACTAGCATTTTTCTCACAACATGAACATCACAATTTGAAAGTGAGAACACCTGTTCTGTGTGTTTGGTTAAACTGAAAGACAGCATGAGTGATGTGGGGCAGAGGTTTACCCAACTAAGAGCAAACATAGTAGCAGCTGTCTGTTTTTGGTGAGGGAGTGACATGATGAAGAACAATCCAGGATGTGAAGTTTGAGTAATAGATCTATGATTTTGAAAGACACTAAAACCCTGCACAGAGGTTTATGGGGAGTTATGACAGCAATTTTATCCTCTACAGCCTTGATCACAAGGTGAACAGCAGAATTATATGAATGAACAAAATGACTCATGCAAAGTTTTAGCTCACTAGTCAGCACAGTCGTCTATGATCTGGGAGACTCCAGTTCAAGACCCAGTGTGGGGACCTCCTTCATAAGGTAGTTTATTTATGAACATTTATTGTAACACTTAAATTTTCTAAAATTAAAAGCGTAATAAAGACAAAAACAGGATTTTTAAGCCTCTTTCCACTTTTTTTCGAATACAAATACAAATACAAATAATTTTGCTGCCTCAACAAATACAGATACAAATACAAATACTGGGCTTTCTGCACATCCCTCGTGTGTACATTTGATAACTGTGTATAAATTTATCTATATGTTTTCCATGTGACACTTAAGATAATTAAGACAATCCACCTATCTATCTGAAATGAATGAGGAGGCATTTGTTAAGTAGCGCTAACTCCAGTCTGACAGACACACCAGATGATGGCTGTGATGCCCTAATTTGCTGTTAGCCAAGTGAAACTGAAGTGAGCAGAAGAGATTTTGCTGTTTTTCTATTATTTTTGCATTTTTTCAAAACCAATTTGTGAGGTCATGCTCACATGTA
Source organism: Thunnus albacares (assembly GCF_914725855.1). NCBI lineage: Eukaryota > Metazoa > Chordata > Actinopteri > Scombriformes > Scombridae > Thunnus > Thunnus albacares. Next base: position 1,457,231 of record NC_058113.1, read on the forward strand.
AACTGTAAACTGAATTGTCAGATTTGTATCATGTATCTGCCTCTTGTGCTGAATTTCAAATTGTATTCCCTTACACTATTTGTTACTGAAAAAAAGTAATCACAGTACTGTAGCACGTTACAAGTGTCGTGTTACTGCCCAACACTGTTACACACAGCTCCCAGCTTTAGCTTGTTGATATTAAATACACATGTAGTTAATCCATCATATCAGAGGTGGAGAACACTGACAAGCTGATGTCAGATTTCTAATAAAAGGTGATTATTGGTCTAGTATAATAGCAAACCAATATATCTGTCCCTAGAGAGCTGTCAAGTAAAGATAGAGCGACAGTGTGTGTGGCCTCTTTGTGGAGGAGTAAACACAGCCATGTGTGCAATTTCACACCTTTCACACCTTGGAATCCAGTGCTGGGAAGACAGGGTGTCCTTTTCACCCGGCCACCCCTGGGCCCTGCACCACGACACCTTCAACAATAGGCCCGGGCTAAAAGGTCAAGGGTCAATCAGGGTCATGTGTTCAATAATCAGCTACTGCCTCTCCAGGTCTCTACAACTCTCTGGCTTTGATTGGATTGGGATATAAAGGGGGAACAGGGAAGGGAGGGGAGGGGAGGGGTGTGTGTGACATAAAGAGATGTTGAAACATGGCCAGATGAATGGAAAAACGCTAAAAGGCGGATGCGAGGGAGGAGAATGGGGAGTGAAAGGGGCGGGGGGGGGGGGCGACAGGGGTCACTGCTGCATGAAAACAGGACCACAGTCAGAGGGTAATCAATCCGTCAGCCGGTCTATCAAGACATCAGTCAATACAGACACAATTTGACATTAAGCTATCAATCAGTGGTCAATAGATCACTCAGGCAAACAACTACAAGTGAAACATTATTTTGTTTGGACTAAAGGGATTAAAGCAGCCTGTTGAAATGCTTTGAACAGGTAACTTGAACATCTCAACAAATATATTAAACTGCTGTCAGAAATCTTAGCGTATAGCTTAAAGGTCACTTGACCTAAAATACAAAAACATATTTTCTAACCTTCACCAGCAGAAAATAAAAGTAGTTTTGGATGTATATGTAAAAAGCTGTAAATCAATCAACTACAACATGTGCCCAGAAAAAAATGTGTCATTGGATGACCACAGAACACGCTCAACACTGTTTCACAAGAACTATTTCTTCAGTAGTTCCAATGAAAACACCAAAGCACCACAACTGCCTTTGTATAGGAAAATGACTAGCATATTGACAAACTAAAATAATGACAAACATATTCCAGTGTTTAACAGTTCTTCAGAAAAGCAGCATTTACATCAGCACATCTGTGTACAAATGAGCTGATGCTCTCTTGCACTTAAGAGTCTATACAGTCATGCTAGCAGCTCTGTGAGGGTGTCCTCCTTAAGCTAAATGCTGACATCTGCATACTAACATGCTCACAATGCCAATGCTAACATGCTGATGTTTAGCAGGTATAAGGTTCACCATGTTCATCATCTTCATTATTGTGATAGCATACTAACATTTGCTGTTTAGCATGAAACATACAGTACAACTGAGGCTGATGGGGTTGTCATTAGTTTTGCAGGTATTAAGTCATAAACCAAGCACTGGACAAAGTAAATTTTGACCTGCTGATGGAGCTACATGTAAAGTCAGAGGATCACCAAAGTAGGTAAGCAGGATTTATCCTCTGGGAGCCACGAATGTCTGAACTAAATTTCACAGCAATCCATCCAAATGTAGCTGAGACATTTTAGTCTGGACCAAAGTGGTGGACTTCATCCCTAGAGCTCTGCAGCTAGTGTGGCAGACAGGCTGTCTACACAGGATATGTTTAGGTCAGGGTTTTGTCAGGGCAATTACAGATAGCCTACATTTTAATTTCAACCAATATACTACTAGAGTACTACGACTGTGTAACAGCTTGCGTTTCACTTGCAATTGAAGTGTGGAACCCCAGTTTGAAGCTTATTTTTAGGCTTCAAGTCAATTTTCTTGGATTGGGTTTGGGTTGTATGTGCTGCTAAATCACGTCTGAGCCAAAAGCAGGACTGTGGCTGAATACTTTCAGTGCAGACAATGAAGGACTGAAGCTGCTGTGCTGATTTCACTGCACAGGCTTTGGAGGCAAGGTGTAAAAAACGTTCCTTGCTGCTTTTTTTGGGAGGGATGAGACTGAATGCACTTCTTGTAAGTCACTTTGTATCCAAATGGATGTAAGGTAATGTAATGTTTTTATGAAGCTATGGTCAGGGAGGGGCCTTTATCCTTTCAACACTGACTGCATGATAAATGTAGTTTACTTGTGTGTGTGCTAGTTGCATTCGTCACTCTGAGGACAATGGCTGATGAGACAACACACACGTGTTGAGTGTTCGAGCTCAGCTGTGCTAACCAATGTCCTCAGGCCTAAAGCTGCTACTAGCAGCTGACTCGCACAGGTTGATTTCAAAAGAACAATAATCCACTTTATGATCACATTAAATGTATAGAAAAGTGTGTTTTAGGAAAACATGTCCAGTTGCAATATTGAATCACAATCTCAGGGGAAATTAAAAGCTGAGGGTGGTCCAGCTATGGTTTGGCTGTGAAGTGATGAGGTGTGTCTTAGTGTGTGAACATGCACTTGGGTCTCATATGTGTTAATGTGCATGTTCTTTATAGGTGTGTGTGTTTGTGCTCATATATGTTGTCACTGTTGCTTACGCATGTTGGAGTGTGCCTGTGCAGGGTCCAGCTGCACTGTTCTCCCAGCAGATAAAGGCCACCCTGTGTCTCTGATATGGGAGGTTCTGGGTGGATCCAGTTGTTCAGGATTATGGTGTTCCAATAAAACCTCGTGGGCTCTGTCATGAAACCCTCGTCTGCTTAGTTCATCTGCAGGGTAAATCGCAGTAAGAAAAACCACTGTCCTGTTACTCTGCATCTCTGCTGTTATGCAACCAACGCAAGTCAGCTAAAGACATATATCTGGTGGATGACAGTGGTAAATGGTCCCCCAGCTGTAGAAGCAATCATAGAAGAATGATGAACTGTCCCCACAGTTCAGTTGAGAGACCTTTTCCCTAATTCTTTAGGCTACAGGGTTCTAGGTCGACTTGTAGGCTTGTTGAAGCAGGATTGAGAATACACTGTATGCTATCACTACCCAATGGATCCCACCTATATATCAGTTCAGGTTCAGTATTTTTTTGGTTTTGGTTTCACATGAAATGTACTACACTTTTCATTCAGTTTCTTCCCCTCTCTGACTTTGCCATTTTCATCTGTGTGTCACATTTTGTAAACAGGACACACATAATACCCAGTGGGAAATGAGAACTGTGTTGCATTAGCCAGGCAAAGTTAAAAGTCAGAATCTGATTGAAATAAAGCAATAACTTACTAAAGGGGAGCTTTAAATGCCCAGTGATTCAGGGAAGACTTCTCCTGTGGGGTCAGTGCTATTACCAGACAGAACATTACTATTGGACAATTTTGCAAAATCCAGAATTACATCAATGGTTCCTAAACAGGAATCCTCTGGGGGTTGCAAAGGCATTGCATTAGGGGGTGTACATAAGCAGAAGTCAAAGTGTCATTAATAACATTATTCATTGCTCAGTTTAGCTCAGGTTAGTTCATTAATTTAAACAGGTAACAAAACACAAGAAAGATACTAAAGGATTGGTGATTGATTGGTGAAAAACAAACAAACAAACAAAAAAAACAAGATAATTATGAAACACATTCGCACAAAGAATAACTAATAATTATATGTGCCAATAGTAGCATTTAAATGAGATACATATGTGGATTGCTGGTAACTGGCATGCATACAACTACTAGAAAAGACACATCAGAGGACAGAAGGAGAAAGACAGCCGTACAAAATTTGACCCATTTAAAAAGCTATAAGCTTGAATTCAACATTTGTGAGAGGAGGACTGTGTTGCAGTATGATAGTGCTTATTCCACATCTGAGATCTCTTGTATCTGATAGAGATGGACAGTTGTTCTAAATCTTGGGAGATTGCTGCATTGAATTTCAAATCATTGCTGGAGGGAAGTCCTTTTTTCCACTTGAGTTTTTAAGTCAAAATGTCATGCCATGAAAAAGGAATATGAATCTGACCCATTTATGGACAACAAAGAAACAAGAGTGCTCTGATGCTAACAAGGGCTACTGAAAATCAAAGAATAGCTGGTGCAGTATACTGTATAGATTGTAAAGTCTGTGATATTAGACTATATAAAATTCTATTCTGGTTAGCAAGAGTTCTTGAAAAGCAAAATAACATGTAAAGAACAAGATGAGCAGAATTTGAGAAGGAAAACAAAATGTGACTAATCAATCAATGTCAATCCAAAATATATAGGATATTTACTTTGCCTGTTGCAAATTACCGTCAGGTGTGCAAACTTTTGTGTCACCATTATTTTTTAATATAGTAATGTATTTAAGACCCAAATTGTAAATTAGCTGCAGTTCATCTGATTTCCATAAAGTGCGGTTAAGTAAGATCTGATGACAAGCTGTTTTGACACGTGTTGCACATGTTTGGAAAGCAATAGAGCACAAGACACTTGGAATTGCAAGCTTGTATTCATCCTGCAAGAGGAACACTATATGTGAAGAAATGTGAGTTAAATATCCTGATGTTGCCAGCTCAACAAAAGTTAAGTGACTGAATGAGTCATGAGAAATCAGTGGGAGATTTTAGATGAAACTTTTAAACTCTTTTCACAGGATTGTTTTGTAAGTACAATATAATGGTTCAAAACTATGACTGGCTGCTTGAATCATATGACACTGGACAGGCTGAGAGACAGAAACAGACACATAACATACTTACCTAATAAAATTGCATTGCTTAGCTCTGCTAAACTAACTTTGTCATGCAGCACCTAAAAAGGTGCAAATCCTTAGTACATATCCATCATAGAGGCATATCTGCTCTGGAGTTCACTGTCAATATAACAGCAGAGTCTTCTGAGTCTTTAGTGTGTGGCGACTCGGGCACTTTATCCTGCATTTTTCATCTGCACAAAAGAAATCGATAAACATGCCAAAAAAGATACATGCAGTTCTTTTTTCTTTAATAAAATTAATTAATTAGAGCCTCAGACAACCAGTTTCAAAATATTATGAATCAAAAGTGAAGTAATGATTTCTTTGAAACTGTTATGGCAGAGAGATGGGACCAAGGGAAATGGCTGAACATCTTTGCAGTGTGGTTAAAATGTTCTCCATCAAGACTGAAACTGATCATCTGTGCTGGAAGTGCAGAGTGGGAACTTACCTACATTGTATACTTGAAGTATGTTAGTCAATCTATTCAAGCTCAAGGTTTTGGAACTCCTGCACATAGGCAACCACTGACAGCGTGACAGATATTGCAGGCATTCCTATAGAATATTGCATTGTATGGTTAAGGTTTACAACAAAACCACTAAGCTGAGGTTAGGGAAAGATTGTGGTTATGATCTTAAAACAAGTCAATGTTAATTGCTGGTCTGAATCAAGACACAAACTCCTGTCCACCCTAGCTTTTCCACTCTTATTTTTAAATTAAGGGCATGCTACTTCTGTCGGGATTCGGGTCTCATATTTGACAGTAGCAGTCAGGTTCTGTTGAGTCAAGTCTTAAAGACAGGTATGAGCAGGGTTCAGGTCTCAGTTTCAGGCCTGCACAGACGTCTGTTGAACCTGTAGACTTGAGACGATCTCCTCATGTGGGAAAAAAAAGTTGAGATGGAATCGTTCCAAACAGGAAACCTAAGTTTGAATGCCAGAACCACATGCACAACTGCAGCCAGCACTGTTCCATCTCCCATGAGAAAAAGGGATTTTAGACATCACACAGATATCTACACTGATAATCTCCCTGACAACATAAACTCTGAAGCTAACAGCAGCTGACAGGCGTGAGTCAAATACTGACTTGTCTATAAAGCTTTAAGAAGATTGCATGAGAGTCACGTGATCTCCCTCCCTACACACTGATGATGACAATGTTTTATTTATTGAAAGTGTGGTCAAGTTACACGCTCTCCCTCATTCTCTTACTCAACTCCTCGAAGACGTTACGTAACTCAATCTAGTTGCGTTCCCTCTTACACTGTTAAAAATGTAGTCACACACACACACACACACGCACACACACACACACACACATTTATGTGCTCACTAATGCACAGCATATCTTGATCAAGCCAGACTGACGTAGGAAGGAAGTAGGGGGAAAGTGGTGAGTCACAGCTGGTTCTCTGGCCACCAGCTGCGGTAAGAATCTCCTCGTCAGGTCGGCCAGCTGCCAAGACAGGGAACCACATCAGCTCAGTATCCTACCAAAGGGGAAGACCGCCCCACAAGAGGCAACAGCTGGGGGGTAAAAGACTGGAGTAATTCAAACTGAATTACTCAATGTACAACATTTGCCATTTAAAACTTTTTTTTTTTTTCCATTTAAAGCTAATATCTTGTAACATTTTATGGTGATATTAATTTTCTCTGAATTTCTTGCATTCACCATTTACATCAGAATGGTATTGTCATTGTTAAAAGCATCTGAGCAGCATTTTAGAGTGTCACACTTTAAAAATGTCCATCAGTTGTGTTGGGTTTCCAAACAGACCATCTTAATTTGGAGGAAATTTGGGGATTTAAGGGGAACTATGTGGGGCTAAGATAAAATCAGGGACTAGCTTTTATAAGTTTAAATGGTAAGCAGCATATAGAGAACAATGTATTATGTTTATAAGTTACTTTTTGGCCACCTGGAATCTGAAAACACAAGTTATGAACTATGAGCTCGGGGTTGGTCTCCACCAACTCCTGAGGAATATATCTGCCTCTTAAGCTGCGAAATGCTTCATAATGTTCACTACCTAGGGGAATTTCACCCCCAGGAAGTCTATTAGAGGGGACCACCACTCTAACACTGACGGTAAGGTCACACAGGTACGAACAACACAAGAGACTGACGTGATTCCAATATAAATTATACAAAAGAAAGTTTATTAACACTTTAAAAATTCAAACCTTACATAAAATCTCTTGGTGATGATGCAAATGAATAGAATAATAAGTGGCACAATCCTTAAGGGCCCCTTTAATGGTTTGGTTAAATTTGCTGATAAAGTGCAGACACTAGGCCCAGGGCTGAGGGCTCACCAGGCGGAGATGACTAACTGAAGGGAGGGGGAAGGGTCATGATGCTACACACCACACGAGAAAACCACACACCATTGACTGACATCCAAGTGCACTACTGTACAGGGAGTGAAGGGACTGCCACTCGCCACACCGGCCCAACAGCTCCTGTCCAAAGAAAAGAGGCAAACTGTTAGTCAAGGCAAAGGGGCACAAAATATTATAAAAAAACAGCCCCAACACCACACTATGCTGGGCCCAGAAGGTCACCACCAAGGTTGATTGTGCTGAAGTACCACTCGCACACACACACACACACACACACACACACACACACACACACACACACACAGTTAACCCAATAAACGAAAAGAAAAAAAAAATCTACAGAAAACAATGAATGATCACAAAATCTGTAAACAACAACAATGAATATCTAATTAAAATACAATATAAGCTGATGAGGATCAGTCTTCCTGGTGCAGCGTTAAATCCTACACTACTTTAATTTCCTCTACTGAGACAGCACCACATGCTGTGATACCAATACTCAAATCGCGTCCAGGGGAATTTACTCCCGGCGTGCAAGGCAGCGAGCACGCACACACATACACTCGGAATAGTTTAAAAGCCAAAGAGATACTGCTTAATAACTGCCAATAGCAATCAGAGACCAGAGTCACATTTCACGTGTAGCCAAACAAAAAGTGTATAAAAAACGCCAGACAGAAACGAGCCAGCCTACCTCAGGAATCCAATGCAGCACGTGGAATAATACACACCGCTCCGAGGCCACACACTCCCAACTCCCAACCTCCAGCCAGAATCCAGGCCACCTCTGCGCATCAGACACACCACTAATAAGGCCCAGGTATGCAGTGATAGCGTCAGAACATACCTGACGAAAGTGAACGGAGGAAATTCAACAACCAGCATCTCAAGATAGCCACGTGGATCCGACACAGCCACGCCACGGCACTGCCCAGTAATCAAAGTGGAATAGACTGATTGCTCCCAGCCCAGCAGCATTCAATGGGCGGGGAGCGAAGGAGCGAGCCCACACTATTATTCACACTGGTCCAACACACACACAAACAACATGTGTGGAGACGAACTTTGTCACTGAATATCGGGAAGCCAGCCGTGGAACCAGAGCAATGAGCTAGAGTAAAAGAGGCTAAAGAATCGGCCACAGCCAACAAAGAAAGTAGACTGCTTCATGCAGATGAAGACTGCTCTCATCGGGCCTGTTGAATAGTCCAGTAGGTGTGTTGCGAGAGCTGAAGTTCAGGAAAAATCACATCATTTACACATTCCACTAGTTTAGCTGTCTTTTAGTATTAAACCCAAAATGTGCCTTTAATAGCGAGATTTACTTAACTCTCACAAAAGTTCCACGTTTATCAATTTGAACTGTTTATAAACCTGAAGCAGGTTTACATGTTGCAGTATTCCTGTTTCTTTCAGAATAACCCTGCTGACATATTCACATTTTATCAACCTGGTTTATCCAGGTTTCTGAAAACCAAACTGCAAAGTTTTCATGAGCTAACATGCAAACAGGTTGCTACATAAGCCTGTCTTGTCTAAATGGAGCTCTACCACTTCTTGAATTAGTCCAACAATCATTTAAAGAGCCAGCCTCTGGTACTGTAGGTACTTGGACCACATGCTGTCCTCATAAAAGCACACAGAGAGAGACTAAATGAGAACCTGTCAACACTTGACTTACAATAGCAGAGCAGACTAGGCGGGCATAGACTTACGTGTCACTTAAGGTCAAGTGTTTAGTGTATTTCTGTACATCTCTCTCCGGGCTGGCAGTTCTCTGCTCAAATCAGTATGCTGTACAATCACAGTTGATAATGCTGTCAGTGGCCAGACTAGTCTTGCAAACAGTAATACTGTGGTCAAAGCGGATGTTATGACCCACAATACAAACAAAACCGGCATTAACCTTAAAAGGCATGCTACTAATTGAACAAAACTCCTACTCATACCCTGAGTAGTAGGGCGTCATTCCCTTCACTGTAAACTACAGTGTGCAGTGTCATCCTGCAGCAGGAAACACAACAACTTTTGGGTATGAATATCAGTTTAAAAATTGTGGTATTTTTGGAAGAAAGTAGTCACAATTTCAGCATACAGCACCAATGAGGGTGAAGTTAGTTTTAGCCCTCCCCACTCCATCAATAATTTACTTGGCATTTGCTTTTAGTGCAAGAATAAAAGGTACTTCCAGGCTTTGTGTGCGTGTGTGTGTGTGTTCTGTGAGGCCAAGTGTAATGACCTAATTGTGCTGGTTCTTCTCTCTCTTTGTCAGGCAGATCTTGGGGTGAACATTGTTTAACAGACTGATGTGGATTGAACAGGAACAGGAACTAGCGGTCTGCCAGAGCCCATAAAAGCCATCTGACACACCACAGCACATTACAACATTAGATGGTGTTGTGTAGTTACACCAGACTTTTCCACCGTAACAGTCGCTGAGGAAATCCTGATGAGATGCTTTCTCAAACTGACAGGAGAAGATAAAAAAAATGTGTAATTGTCTTTTCAGTTTTTTTTCAGTCATCTTGGTAGTAGAATATCTAAAAGTGACTGCAAGATAAAAATCTGAAAGCAGTGTGCCATACAAAAATAAGCCAGTATTTGTCACCAAGTATTTACTTTTTATTCAGGCACATAAAACAAATATTTTATCACAGAGGAAAATGTGAAATTGTTTTGAGCTTATCATTTCCACAAAATGTGACATTTGCAGCAAAATCCAGCTGCAGGAGCTCAAATAAGTTGTCAGTCAGAGATGAAGTAGCAGCAGCACTTTAAGTAAATGATCAAAGCACTTTCCTGCTGCAAAACATTCATGGATAACCTCAATGTATGATGCGGAAGAATTATTAACCGAACTTGGGAAAAGCTCATTTGGCTGCATGCTAACTTAGTTAGTTAGTATCATTTTTTTTGGCTTTTTATCAAAGATGTGGGTTTCATAGCATAAACACTCATTTCCTTTAACAATTGACCACTGTGGTTTTTAAGACGTTACGTCAGTCATAACTGTTGCATAAACACAAAATAGGGCTTGAAAGAGGCGTAGGCCACTTCCCATGCAAAAGCTGTGATCTATAAAAACAAACTTGACAGGAACTCTGACCCATGAGTATGAACATTTTGGAGACAGGAAATTAGCGACACAGATGGTGAGGTGGTGAACTGAAGCTCACACATTTAATTTCATTTCATATCACACGTTAATTATAGATCCACTTCATCATAAACGTTCAAACCAGCAGTGTTATCTGTACTCACCCTTGTAGTGAGACAGAACTATTCAATAAGCAACTTTCATTTGAAATGATATAAACCAACTCAGATCTTAAATCAGAGTCCACTCAACATTTCATCAGCGCTGTCTTACTCAGAGCACACAGGAGAGGGTCAGCTGAGGAGCAACACAGCAGCTGCTGAAATGAATGATGTCAGGATGTGGCAGGTGGCAGGATTCTGGAAAGTCTGACTTGCCTTTCCCCGATATTAACCCTTAACATACTGATTCCTTTTCACCTCAACCGCATAACGAATTAAATTATCATCAGTTGTAGAAATTCAAGATGACATCAAATAACTTAAACAAACAACTTCAAAATCATTGCAGAACAGAGTGCTGATATATTTTAAATAATATCTTCTAATAACTCTTCTAATAGTCTCCATATAGTTTTTGTGTGTAAAATCAGTGCAGTGAACACAACTGAACACATACTCTGCCTTCTCCAGTCACCTCACCAGCACATCTTCACCACCTGCACTCATATATGGACTGTGTAAATGGGAGGAACACCTGTATGCTGGATTTTGGAGTAAATATTAATGAATACAGTGTTTATTGTATTTTACATATTGAGTGTATGGTGTAAAAACTACTTCAAAGTGGTTAACTAGGAACTGGCCTGCTGCAGGGTGACTTTATAATCCACAGGAATGTTTAGTGATGTTGTATATGCTTGTTTTGGGTTACACATGTAACTTCAAGAAGTCTGAAAAAGGGAAAATAAAACAGAGAAAGTCCATTCACAATTCTGAGATGAAAGTCAGAACTCAAATATGTTTTTCACATGTGGTCCTAATCCTCTTCCGTACAGACAACACAGTGTGATGCCCCATTACTGTCATATGACATATAAAATAATCAAATAATACTGCCACCCTGCTTTTATTGTTATGAGTGTGAAATTATTATTGTAAGTACACTAAACATTTTAAATCCAATTTAATATATGGCATTTATTATCACATTTATTACAATTTACATTGATACATTTAGCTATATTTGGCTTTATTGTTTGTTTTCTTTTTAAGCATTTTTTTTTGTTACATCATTGATGATCAAACTGAATTAATTACAGAATTTAAATGCATTGTGGCTATTGCTGAAAAAAAAATGCAAACCATAAAATCCCCCTCCACTCAAAAATGTGTTTTTCTTCTTGTTCTTTCAGTTGGATGTTGTTCTCTGAGCTCACTTTAAATCTAAATTTAAAGCGTGACCTATGAGCACGATTTATGACATCACAACTAGTTTGGAGCTAATCCTGGTCCGGTATGCAACTTATACAAGTGTGATGTGGAAACTTGAAGCATCCAGTGCCCAAACATTGGGAATGAACTTTATAGTGAAGAAGGAGACATCTTGCATTAAGCAGTTAAACTTTTGAAATGAAAAATTTACATATTCTTCAGCAAAGGAGAAGTCATTTTTCAGAAATTCCAACTATGTAATTGAACTCAGACTCAAATTATTATTCAAAGCAGAGTATTTTTTACATTTCTCATAACATGTCTGGAGGGGATTGAGGAATCCCAGCAGAATCCTTGTTACTGATTGGATTCTTTTAGAGCTACCTCAAAGAGCAGCACTTGTTTAATCATTTGCTATAAGTTGATTGACGCAAGTGTCTCTAACTGAACCATGTTTTATATTATACTGAAGGATTACATACTCCTTTATGGACTGACTGATTATGGTCAAGGTGAGACCACTGCTGTTTTCAAAGTAGTGGCTACATGACAGTAATGCTAGATTTAGGAATTTTCCACTTGTCTAAAGTCATTTTCCTGCAGTCACTATGACGATCAGGATGCAGCATCATGGAGACTTTGTCCCCTCTGTGTCCTGGGGATAATGTGTACTGTGATGTAATAATGAATAATCCCCGTCTGCACGCTGGTGAAATTTTGACCAGTCTTATTCCCACTCTGCTTCAGTGCATCTTAACTATTTCATTTCACTTCATATTAACAGGGACATGCTGCTCCACTATAAATCAAACACATACAGTATGTATGTGTGTTTTCTCTGGCTAAGGTTTGGATGCTTCACACCCAAATTAGTGTAGGTCTTGGTGTTGACACTGTTAATCAGGGTGATCCACCACTGTCAAATGATTGTTTATGTAATCATCTACCCTTAAAAAGTTTGAATTTTCATGTCCCATATATCTTGTTTTCTCCTCAAGGAAACTAAAAGGAGTCTGTTCAGTTTGCAGAAAGGTGGCACTGACTTAAGTCTTTTTGTCTTTGTCCAGTTTTGGTTTTCCACCCTTCCCCTGATAATAAATTCACTCATGAGTACATAGAAGTTAAGTACATACATATGTACGTACACATGTGCTGAAACAAACACACACACACACACACACACACACACACACAGATGCATGAAAATGCCTCTTGTCGCGTCCTCAGCAGGCTCCATAAATTCCCCAGGTGTGAAAACATTTCCCATCCCAATTCCAAGAGTTTCGGCGCCAGCTGTCCCAGGGGACACAGGGCCACACAGCACAGATGGATACACCGAGACAACCCCTCCCCTTTCCCCCTTTGCCTCTACCCCTATATCCTTGCCACAGATGGTCCACCCCTTACCCCATGCTGGGTCCTCAAATGAACCTGTACCAGAGACCTGCAACTCTGTGAATGGAATGAATGAAAAATCAAAAGCCCCTTACATACATAACCTGAACATGATGGCAATTTTACAATGAATGAGCTGAGTCACTTTTCCATAAAATATTCATGACAACAATATTTCTAGTTCAGACCTTATAACATTCGTGTAACATCTCCAGTACAGCTTGAGTCTGAACTGAGTGCCATCACATTATTTTAAAGGCTACAGTAGCAGATGAAACCCATTTGTTCCATCTTGTCTCCCCCCTCTCTATGGCGGCTGTTCTATTCTGAACAGCTATAAACACTAGTTCTTTTAAACAGGGTCAGAGAAGCAGTTAGTTTAAACTATACTGTTAAGGCCCAAATGTCTACTGCTTTAAATGGATGAATGCACACCAAAAGTGTTATGAGGCATCAAACTGCCTTGACACCCCTACTCCGACCTTGTTTTGATTTTGGAGCGTCAAATGAGTTTTTTCTGCAGCCAAAAAAAAAGAGAGAGCACAGGCGAGCTGACCACCAGCCAGGGAGAGAAAGAGAGAGAGAGAGAGAGAGAGAGTGGTTGTGGTTGAGTGAGGACAGCCAGCAGTAGAACAAAGCCAGTGAATGAGAGAAATAAAACGTTATATTCTTATTTTACAGTGGTTACTTTCTGCAGCACAAATAAATAACCCATCATTTCTCCTTTTCCTTCATTCATTGCATCCAACTAATGCAGCAGTAAATACAAAGAACAACAGGACAAATCTGTGTTGGGTCTGTGGTGTTTGCATTTTAAATCTGATGCCTGCAGTGCACCATAGGAAAATCAACACTATTAAATGTTTCTATGGTAATAATTTCAAGATGGGGTCTAGCTTTCCCTCATTTATACTCTTCATATACATACATACACAAATATATACATACATATACAGTACATTTAGGCGTAGTTGCTCAAACAATATTTTAAAACATCAATTGCATTTGAAAAAAGTATGTCTAAATTGAGTCTAAATAAAAGTTGTATGACTGGTAATGGTTTGTAAAATGATGGAAACAGAATGGGAGGGGATGTCAACAGTGAGGAAAAAACACTATTCTAAATTGCTCATTGGGACAGTTTGCATGATTTAAAAAAAAAAAAAAACAAAAAAAAAAAACTGTTGGGTTGTAATTGGATGAGCCCCGGAAGAAAATAAAGCTGGTCTGAAAAGTGGAAAAAAAAGAGAGATTACTATTGACAAAAATCTGAGAAGGTTGTTTGTCCATAGACCTTTAAGACTGTCCCTAACTTGAGCTCATCATTTTGTCTATGTGAGGTTTGAATTATTCCTTTCACATTATCACCGCTAAATCTTGACTAATTTGTGCAGAAAAGTGCCTGATGTCAATATCATACCATGAGATAAAAATAATATCACTCAAACTTTACACTGCACTCATGGATGGATTATAAAACAAAAGTACAATCCTTACCCCTGGACAACAGGTACATACAGGGTTCCCTACTGCTTACCAGGGCAACCCTCTCCTGCGTCACTGGTGGTGGTTTTGCATATTTATCTGCTGTATTTTACACGTTACACTAACTCTCAAGTGCTGTTGTTGGTTGTAAGTAGATCCTGAACTGCAGTATTTTGCTGGATATGAAGAGAGGTTATATTAATCTTTGCCAAAGATATCTGCCACAGCAGATTCACACTGACCCATCTCTTTACTTTTATCAATGCAGTAGCCTACTATACAAAATATGATGCCCCTTTTTAATATAGCACATCATTTAAAAAAGCTTTATAGATCAGTTATATGACATTAATAACACAACTTGTGGGTTGCCAGACTGTTAAAAATCCCTATGACAGATTGGACTGTATGATATGAAATCAAAATAACGGTCATAAATATCTTGAGCTTGTGAAATGGTTTGTGAACGTGTAATAAAGTTTTGCAGCTGTAGAAACATTTTGTGCATGTGTTAAAAGTTTTGTGCACGGAGATATTTGCACATGTAAAAAGTTTTTGTAGCTGTAAAAATATTTTGTGTATGTGTAATTAAAATTTGTGCAAGATTTTTTTCAACAGTGAGGTTTCACAAAGTCTGCGTGACAGATATAAATTTCCTACCTGTGTGTGCGACACTGAAGTTACAACTATAAACTGCAAGTTACGAGTACAAATTTTGACCCTGTTTTTATGTGTGAATCCCATTGGTCAAACGCAGAGTCAGTCTGTCCAATCAGAGGGCAGATGGTTCCATTGCATTCATCCCCCTGCAGGTCTTGAAAGATGGATGACAGTGTGAGCTCTCCCACAACCCAGGTGGATTTAATTGTACTTGAGGATGCTGTAGATATTAATGGTAAAAATTTGATATGTTGTGTATTTAGCTTGTAGTTAGTTTGCTGTTACTGTAAGGCAACTCAGTTGTCCAAATGTATATTTTCAAGTGCAGGGAGGCTGATTTATGTACCCAGAATAGAACAGGCAAGGAACTTTTCAAGCTGAAGGCAAACCAAGAATGAGGACGTACCGTAATTACACATAGTTAGACATGAACACTAGCACACTCCTTAGTATTTACTATTTTGTGGATTTAGGACAGTCTAGCTCCTGTGTGCATGCACAAAACTTTTTCACACATACAAAAAATATTTCTATAGCTGCAAAATTTATTATACATTCACCACTTACCTTACCATGAGCTGCAGAGGATCTGGACCAAAATCCATTCACAATTTATTAAGCATTTATGAATGAATTACCAATGTTTATAACTGAATTATTACCAAATGCAAATGATAAAAAGCAACCACAGGGATTTCAACATCATATAACTACTCAATAAAACTAACTGAGCCCTGGGGCTCTGGCTGTGGGGCATCCTGAGCCCCTGGGCCTGTTCAGTAATCCATTCACCTTTCCATCCAAATCTGGAAAAAATATCAGATCAAAATTATCTACACTTCTATGTTTTGATTTTGCCTATATTTCTTTAGATTTTGGCAAATCTGGACCATGGAAAGTCATGCTGCATTAGCTAATAGCCGTTCCTTTTTGCACTTTAACCATAGATGTACTGATAACAATCTCCTGGATTATTTTTGATCCTCAAGAAAAAAGTCTGGTTCTGAATATTATGAGCCAGGATCTGAATGTATTTTTATTGTATGCCATTTCGAAGCAGAGATACAACAGAGATATTGATATCATCAGAAATAGCGAGCTCCATTTAATCCAGCAACATAACGCATGTATGCTCTGGTTACATCTTCTAAAAGTTTGGCAAATTGTGCCATTTGGGTGACAGGCAAAAAAAAGAATATTACACACATTCAGGTATTGTTCGCATCTGTTAAGGGGATTAACTAATTTAATTAATTTGTGTTTGAAATGAACAAATTAATTGAATATTTGCCAGACAAAAGAGACACAAAACGAGAGTTGCTTCAGGCTGCTGTATGCATCTTTGATCCCATTGGTCTACTATTTCCATCCACTATTCCAGTAAAATGTCTTTGAGACGTGGGAAAGAGGAAATGCATGGGATCAAGATCTTCCTGAAGATCTAGCGGAAAAATGGCATCAGTGGTGTTCAGAAATTTCTCCATTCCAATCTCCATTGATTGCCTATTGTGGAGCAAGCCGCCTGGTGGGATGGCATGTGGGAGCACTTGGTGAGATCAGTCAAGACATGCCTAGGAAAGGTACTTAATAGGTCTTGCCTTGAATTTGAGGAACTTCAAACACTCACATTCAAGGACACTACTGCCGTCCTCACTGCACTACAGTCCAAGTAAGCTTGTAGTGGGTGTTGAGTGAAAGATGCTGAACAAACTGACCACCTGCATCTTCCTGGTAAGGATCACCTACTTGAAGAAAGAGTGTTATTCTTCCCAAGGGAATGACACTTCCTGTCTGATGCATGCAATAGGGAGCACGGCAGAGTGGGAGATTCCGGAATGTCAACATGACACAGGAGCTTGCTCATGGTGAAAGTCGTGCTAGCAGACACACAGGCATACACACACACACTGCTGTCACCTCACATTATTCACTCTCACTCTCAGCAGCTGGATCAGACTGGTTAGACTGTGTTAAACTAATGATGTATTCATCTCTATGTGAGCATACTTGTGGCCAAGTTTTGGTTTAAGAATGAGGATAGATCACGTACACAGTGACTTACTCCCCTTCCACAAACATAATGTCTATCAATACAGCAATGTGAAAATACTCCATTAAAAGTAAAGGTCCTGCATAAAAAAGTGCAGGAGTAAAAGTACATTATCAGCAGCAAGTGTTACGTCTATTGGCAGCTCTCAATAGAGGGGAGTCACATCTACCTTCTGCTTATCATACATTTCCTTATTTTGACATCACTCTCGCAGTTGGGCATGTACCCCAGAGATAAAGCTGGGCTATGGACACACGCGAAATGCACTCAAGGGACTCCATAACATTTTGTTCCCCTTCCCCTCTCCCCAAAGTTAGGTTGTAAATAAATAGGCAATAAATGAGCACCTTACAGCAAGTATTAGCAGCAAAATGTACTTAGAGTAAAAGTAAAAGTACTCATTTTGTTCCCTACCTAGGGGTCGGGCCCCTCCAAAGGGTCACCAGATAAATCTGAGGGGTCATGAGATGATTAATGGGAGAGGAAAGAAGAAAAGCAGACACACAGACACACACACACACACTGCTGTCACCTCACATTATTCACCCTCACTCTCAGCAGCTGGATCAGACCGGTTAGACTGTTTTAAACTGATGACCTAATCACCTCTGTTGAGGCTAAGCTTTGATTTAAGAATGAGGATAGATCACGTACACAGAGACTTACTCCCCTTTCGCAAAGAAAATGTCTACGCGGTGGTGGAAGAAGTATTCAGATCCTTTATTTAAGTAAAAGTATCAATACAGCAATGTTAAAATACTCCATTACAATACTCCGTACCTTATGAGCAGTGTTACATCTATTGGCAGCTCTCAGTGGAGGGGAGTCACATCTAATTGCTGGATGACGCACATTTCCTTATTTGGACATCACATTATCATGCCCCAAAGTTGGGCATGTTCCCCAGAGATGAAGCTGGGCTACAGACATGCGCGAAATGCACTCAAGTGACTCAACTTTTCTGAAATCGTCTGGCTAGACTATTCAAGTGATTCAGTGCTGTACAATATCCGATATATATCCTCACTCCAAGGCAAACAAACTTCATACCTACCTTGGTGGTACTTTACCAACTCTTCAAACTTCCAAACTGCATCTGTCTCCAAGCCCTGTTGGGTTTCACACATAAATCCACAGAGATTCAGTCACCCAGAAACTGCATGGCTGGTCGGTCAGTATTTTCTCCTTTCTAATACTCAGATGAAAAACCTCCACATCCATACTTTCCGCTGTAACATTCATGACAGGGACGGACACAACACCTTGAATTAGCCATCCAAATTCATTCACAGCCACTAGTCCATTGTGAAGTCTCTCCGTGTGCCCTAGCACTACATTCCAGTAGTGGTCTCCTCCAATCTTGGGAGTATCAGCACCTTTAACTTCAAGAGACTTATTATTTTTATCTGCCATTTGCATTTTTGAAGAGCATATAGTTGGTGTTTCCAATAATTCCACCTCAACAGCTTCATTTGTTTTAAGTTTCTCAAGCTTGCCTTGACCTTTCTTGCAGTTACTCTTTTGTGAGTTATAGAGCCAAATGAGCGCAGCTTTAATATTTCTGTATTCACAACTGGTAGGTTTAAAGTGCTAGAAATATCTTCATGGATAAAACTGCATTGACTCCCCCCATCTAATAAACATTTAGCGAGTTGACTTAGTCCAGGGACATCTATCCATGCTGTAGCAGTTTGTAACAATACAGTGTTGCCCTCTGAACCCACATGTTTTGCATCCAATGTTTTGCACCCTACAATTACACGCAATGTGTCTGGGGCCCAGACATATAAAACACCTGCCAGATCGCTTCAGCTTTTCTCTCCTGATATCCATGATCATCATTTATGATCAGCCCTTCCACAAAATAGTCACTGTTATCATTTGAACTCCAAGTATGGAAGGCTGTAGCTGACACCATGGTGCCAGTGTATGGCCTTCTCATTCTGTACTCTTTCTCATGCTCCTTGTCACCACCAGCATATCTTTCCTCATATTGATAACCTTCTCTCTTTTGAGTGAGATGTACTGTTCTCTCTTTACTTTCTACTTCCAATTTCAAAAAGTCCATCAAATCTTTTTCCTTGAGCACACTGTCAGTTTCTTGTCGGGTGAACTCAAATGTAGTTTCTTTAGGAATCACTTTTAACAATATGAGACACATCAGGCTTCCATAAGCATCACGTACAACACCCATGGCATCAAGGCTGCACACCTGTACTTCAGTCATCACACAATTTGCGCACACACACTACATCAATGGCTGTTCTTACAGGATTTATATTTAGAAACTTATTCATGTGTGCATTTATCACTAGGTCAGATTCATGTCTGTAACAAGTGCACTGCTAGTCGGGGAAGGGTGCAGTCCGTGACATGGAAGAGCCTATGACTATAGGGCTGAGGCAGGGTGGGTCTTTGCCTCAACGCTGATCATTCAACACAGCGTGAGAACCCACAATGCATGCACAAATCTATGAAAACATTGGCCTCAGTGCACACACAAGCACACATAGCTTCTGCTTCAGCATTCAGGAATGGTAGTTTTTAGGAGCAAGCTGTGGCAAAAATGAGTATACTACACTTTTAAAACAACTATTCTGACTAGTTTTACTGGAGTAAGTGTAATCCTGGGACATAAATAAAACAAAATTCATAAAAATATGAATTATTAATATGAAGAAATGATCAATAGATAGAACTATCATGTAATCTCAACATTTCTTTTTAGCTTTGGTGAGGCACTGCCTACCCTGACCACACATCACTGGAAGGCGGTGATTATGAGAATGGCGCGTGTGCCATTTGGTGCATCTGACAGCCCCTTTTTGTTGGCTGCAACGATTAGGCAATACCTGGAAAAATATGAACACAGAAGTCCAGAAGTAGTCAAAGTTTTGGATGAGTGTTTATATGTGGATGACTTTATTACTGGAATAGATCATGTTGACAATGCCATAAAACTATTTCAGAGAGCCAAGGAATTATGTCAAATGCGAGCATGAAATTATGCAAATGGAACACCAATTCCCCTGGTCTGCAAAATGTGTAGAGGCAGGAACATGTGATGGAGCAAGTTGAAATCAAAGGCCAAAATCCACTCAAGATTCTAGGGTTAACTAATTTAAGTAATTAATTTGTGTTTGAAATGAACAAATTAATTGAATATTTGCAAGGCAAAAGAGACACAAAACGAGAGTTGCTTCAGGCTGCTGTATGCATCTTTGATCCCATTGGACTATTTCCATTCACTATTCCAGTAAAATGTCTTTGAGACGTCTTTGAGGAACTTCAAACACTCACATTCAAGGACACTACTGCCGTCCTCACTGCACTACAGTCCAATTAAGCTTGCAGTGGGTGTTGAGTGAAAGATGCTGAACAAACTGACCACCTGCATCTTCCTGGTAAGGACCACCTACTTGAAGAAAGAGTGTTATTCTTCCCAAGGGAGGTCCCTAACGCCACTTCCTGTCTGATGCATGCAATAGGGAGCACGGCAGAGTGGGAGATTCCGGAATGTCTACATGACACAGGAGCTTGCTCATGGTGAAAGTCGTGCTAGCAGACACACAGGCATACACACACACACTGCTGTAACCTCACATTGTTTACTCTCACTCTCAGCAGCTGGATCAGACTGGTTAGACTGTGTTAAACTAATGATGTATTCATCTCTATGTGAGCATACTTGTGGCCAAGTTTTGGTTTAAGAATGAGGATAGATCACGTACACAGTGACTTACTCCCCTTCCACAAACATAATGTCTATCAATACAGCAATGTGAAAATACTCCATTAAAAGTAAAGGTCCTGCATAAAAAAGTGCAGGAGTAAAAGTACATTATCAGCAGCAAGTGTTACGTCTATTGGCAGCTCTCAATAGAGGGGAGTCACATCTACCTTCTGCTTATCATACATTTCCTTATTTTGACATCACTCTCGAAGTTGGGCATGTTTCCCAGAGATAAAGCTGGGCTATGGACACACGCGAAATGCACTCAAGGGACTCCATAACATTTTGTTCCCCTTCCCCTCTCCCCAAAGTTAGGTTGTATATAAATAGGCAATAAATGAGCACCTTACAGCAAGTATTAGCAGCAAAATGTACTTAGAGTAAAAGTAAAAGTACTCATTTTGTTCCCAACCTAGGGGTCGGGCCCCTCCAAAGGGTCACCAGATAAATCTGAGGGGTTGTGAGATAATTAATGGGAGAGGAAAGAGGAAAAAACAAAGTTCTGATACACAAATCAGTTTTCACTTTTTTGAATTTTTCTCTAATCTTTGATTTTTGGTGAAATATTGGATCATTTGAACATCAATTGAAATGAAAGCACCCCGACTACACACTGCTTTTTGTGAGACGTCAAAAGCCAAAAAGGTTGGAAACCACTGGTTTCATCTTTAACAATGTGTTGTATTTTAAAAGCTTGATATATTATCCATTGTGTCAAATCTTCATCTGAAAAGCAACTGACTTCCACCACTGTCTGTTTGTGCAGCATTGTTCGTGTTTACGAGGTAGCATTTCCTCCTACTTTCCCTTCCTTCAGCTTCATATATCAGCATGAATCAGCATGTGCCATATTCTCCTAGGACCACAGCACAGCGTGTTTCTATTTTGGTCTTTTACAGAAATTCCACAGGTGAGGCTGTAACTCACACTCATATTGACTTTCCAGAGATTACGCAGACAACTCTCAGAAGTTCCGCTCTTTCCGTCCTCTTTGCTCACTACTCCTCCAGGATAATCAATTGTAGATGTCATCGCCGTCTCCTCCAGATCCCCACAGCCCAGTCTAAACAATCAAATCTTGCACTGATCTACGCTGTCTTGGTCAGTTATCCCCATCCCTGTCTTTAAATTTAGCTCATTTTCTTTGGCCTGTGCTACAATGCTCAGCTCCCTCTGTGTTTGCCCAAGATTTAAATTAGTAAAGTCAACAGGGGGATAATAGTAAGGACTCCAGACACTTAACCAGAGAATGGTTCAAAACAAATATGATGTTGCTCCTGAAATACAGCACAATGTAATATTTAGTTCATGCTCTTGGCCACTACTTTGGCTGTAGCATGCAAGACCAAGCTGCTGTCTGCTTGTAAAGAAACAACTTGAGGGAAGCCAACTCCACTGCCAACTCCTAATGAGAGTTATTTAAACTTTACCCATGCTAACAGAGACAAAATGAGATTATTGTTAATAACAACAATATACTGTTACTTTCTACTGGAGTGTAAATATAACACTGAAATGTGAAAACAGAGAAAGTTAAATGAGATGTCTTGTACAGTAATAAATCATACATTTATAAATGTATTCTACGGGGGAATGGACTTTTTTGCGGTAAACACATTCATGCTTCTGCAAATGTCATCTGGTTCATAAGAACTCAGCTTCAGTATTCTGAGGCACTTCATGGATACAGGTGAAAGCACAATAAGTGCAAAGAACATGGCCTTCTTTTGAGAATGGAGGATGTAGGGCTAATACTGGCTGCCTTGGATCCAGCTTGGATCAGGGGAAATGTCTTCTTCATCACTTGCTTCAAATTTCCAGCTGACTGAATGTGTGTGCTCTACCAGAGGGGAACATGCAAAATAGTTCAATCAATTACCAAATTATTCTTTCAAGAGCACAAATTATTAAATTGAGAATATGGATTATATTATTACGCGCTGTGGGGCCCACTGAATATGCGTAACAGTGTTTCTCTTAATGGCTCTGTCTGCAAGTTCCTTCTTGGCCCATAGACTTTACATTGGGATGACATCACAGATTTTAAAATCGCTTTTCTAGGCTTGAGAAAAGTTTTACAAATATAAAACCTTCATGGATTAAAAATTTGTAATACAAAGAGTAGTAATTGCAGGTGTCCTGTCAGTTTTACAGATATCTCTTTTATAATGGAGGTCTATGGGGATTTTTTACTACAACACTGCGAGTGACCACTAGGAGAAATTGGCAGCAAGACTGAATGGCAGCGCTATATCCAGTTATTTTAATACATCCATGGTTTGCAGTACTGAACCATCTCAGCAGCGAGCACTTACAGTTTGTCATGAAGAGTAGCAGGAATGGACCCAAATGTGGAGACTGCAGGCAAAGCAGGCCTGAAGAAAAACTTCTTTATTAAGGCTCAAGTGCAGGCAGACCTAAACTGAACAATACTGAACAGAGCAGAACAAACTCAGCTGACTGAGCAAAACAGAACACACTGACCTGAACAGAACAGAACAAAGACTCAACAGGCTGAGGCTGATACAGGGCAGGTGTGGGGAAAACACAAAGTAGGGCTGGGCTAACAAGGCTAGATGCAGGGCAGGTGTGTAAAAGGGCAAAGCAAGCACACAAACATAGGAGGGAAACAGCAAAAAACACAAACCTCTTAATACAAGCCAGCATACATAAACCCATCCAAGAATATACATGAAACTTAACTCAAATACACAACACTTCAGCCAAAGCTCAACTTTGAAAGTACTAAAGTGAGTTTTCAATATAGTTTAAGGTTGTAATGCTTGTGTCACTGGCAGTTAGTTTGGTAATAAAAAATGACTAAGGAGCTGTTGTCAGTGCCATTCATACCAGTGCAGACCTGGTATATAGTAAACTTGAAAAATGATTTTTTGCCAATACTAGTCCACAGGGAAAAATGCCATTTTGTGAACTTTAGGAGTAATGGAAGCCTCAGAGCCACTGACCAGCACTGGGCCTCTTTATTTACACCAGCCACATGCTGCCCTGGCCCTCTGGCCTCAACACCAGTGACCAGCAGCTTCCATGTGATCCAACTCCAAACCATGCTCCATGTTGCAAAACAACCCAAAATTAATTTCCTACTTAGCATGGTGTCCCTTCTTAACCTGGCTCTAAATTCTCCTGCTAACCTGACCCCAATGTGGATCCCGGGTGGTGAGTGATATTTTTCAGGGGCTTAAGCCTTTGAAAGTCTCAGGTTTGATGGCTTAAGTGTTACTTTTAGCTAACCTGGTTTCTAAGGTGACTACAATTCACAAAGTTCAAAGAGATTTAAATGGAGCAGAGCACTGCTCTCCACTTTGCACTCCAAACATTTACATACCAACCGCTCTGTAAACCAAGACAAATCCTTTTGTGTCCATTCTCCTCAATCAGTAAATAACCTCTCACTACCACCCTTTCTCCCTTTTTCCTTTTCAGTTAATGACCAACTCTCAGGTACATTGCTAACAGCAAAGTATAAAGACAATCATGACATTGCTGTGGAGGAGACTATGACTAACTCCGACTGCTGAAGCCTCATTTAAATATCAGATAAACTTTTAAATGCATTTTTACACAAAATGACTTACATTGAAAGCACATTTGAAGGTGATCTTTTAAATAGCCAGTATGAACAGGAGGAATGATTACAGAGAGCACCTGACTGTTTTAAGACACACTTGAAATATTGTGAACCTGTGCTTTAATTTCTCAATACTTTCATTTAGGACCAATTACCTGCAAAACATCAGCATATTAACATTGCCATTGTGAGCATGTTAGCATGTTGGCATTAGCATTTAGCTCAAAGCAGGGCTGTAGACTCTTAGTTACATTACACTCACATTTGTTGAAAATAAAACACCAGCCCTTTAGTGAGGTGAGCCCTCCAAAGAAATTTGCAGAGACAGAGTGGATAGGGGCCAGATTGGGATTGAGCCAGAAAAACACACACTCTCATTTTCACACCCGAGGCTTTATTTACATGCCTTTGGAATGTGGGAGCAAACACCTGAAAGAAACTCTAACAGGAACTATATGTAAACTCTATGCAGGAGGGCCACAGCCCAACAGTAGATTTGAACTCAGGACCTTCTTGCTGCGAGTAGAGATTACTCCTGAACAGACTGACATGACAACCTCAAGATGCCTCTTGCCCTTGGTCTTGCCGTACTGCTCTGAACAACAAAATTGAAAGTGGATTGATGTATATGTATGGAAAAATACAACTATCAGCTTCAGCCTTTTATAAATTAAGCTTTAGTTCTGACAGGGCTCAACTGTCAGACACAGACAATGAATCAGACCTCATTGCATTGTTGTAATGGAATAAGTACAGTAGTTGTAGTCTATCATGCAATGGTGACTAACAGGAGCCACTATAAACAAAGCAATAACCTATTAACTACACTCATACAGGCTCATACACATAATCACACAGCAATGTACACACCCACACACCTCCACATGTGGCTCTTTGCACACAGGCAATGACGCTTTCTCTTTATTTACATTGAGTCACAGTTGTATCCTCTCTGCTGCAGACATACTGTATCATATCCACACATACTACCTACTCACTGTTTATTGCTTCACTCATCCTGAGGTCAGACCACTCTCATTTTTCTATGAGGTTTTTTTGTGTGTTCTTTTTTTTAGGCTGTATGTATCACAATCTCTAGTGATAGGGCATGATGCAGTGGAACTTTTTAGGTCAAAGCAGATGTTCCTGATGTCATGTACTGCTGCAAACTTAGTCAATTCCCAGGATTCCCTCTCTGATGTCAGCAGTGTTGTCACAGCTTCTTACTCATTAAGGAAACTAATAGCTAAAACATGTTTAAGTGCACGGACACATACACATGCTCCTTATTGTGTGCAAAGTTTGTATGAGGAGCAAGACACATTGTAAATAGTCTAAAACAGAGATAGCAGTGAAATTTGGGTCAGAGAGCTAAAGTTTATTTCTCAGTTGGTCCACATTTGAATGTGTGCCTCTGTGTCTGTTTCCTTCATTGGCATTAGCTTCTTGAGTCAAGTCTTAACTTGTCTTTATCTTTTCCCATATGCTGCTTTCGTCTTCCTGTGCCTCAATCCCTGTGTCATCTGTTAATCTCTCTGCCCTCTCACAGTTCACTATCCAAGAGTGTCTTACGCTCTCGGAAAACGTGGTTCTTGCTGATACAAGGACCAACATAGGATGCACATGAGACAATGTTACCCATTACAAACCACAGAGGCAAAAAACAAACAAAAAAAAAACAAAACACCACAATTAATGGTAGGAATCAGAATCCCTTAAGGGGCTGTGTAAACATTTTTGCAGTCTGTTCATTTGCTCCAACCAGCCTCTGTACCGACTGTACAGACATTGTGGTAGATAGTTAGTTGGTGATGTACACACTCACCGTGTGACAACAGTGCATTCACTCACAGCCATTCTTTTGTCTCACACAAGAATGAAGCTCATGCTGTATGTTTGCATTAAGCATGTAATCTGCGTTCTCTGCTCTGACTGGCCAACAGGTTATTTTGTGATGTCGCTCTACTGGGTCACAACCAGAGGAGGCTGGTCCATAGGGAGAGGATGCTGCACCTCCATTTCAGAGGCAAGAGGGAGATCAAAATATATATATATATATATATATTAAAAAAGTGTAATGGTTGAAATAAACCACTATCATATCTCAGAATCTGTTATAACAGTTCAATTTAGGACCCAAATGCACAGACCAGGAGACAAAGAAATATTTAAGGGCAGTTTATTGTAGCTTGAGTTGAAGATGGATCTGATGGTGTAGCTCTTTGTTCTTTGGTTTTGGATGTGGAAAAGGGGCTGGGAATAGCAGAGCGAAGGACTGAAGCAGGCAGAGGGGCTAAAGGCAGGGCAGAGCAAACAGGAGATCCACAATCCAAACTGGTAAGCAGCAGGTGAGGATGAGGCTAATGTGGCATGTGTACTAGAAGCTGGAGTGGTGAACCTGAGGCACAGGCAGAGAACAGAGTTAGCAGCGTTCAGGAGGCCAGAGAAAACAAGTAGCTTACAAGAAGCTTGGCCATAGCGTCCGTAAGCGGTGGTGACTGAACAATCTGTCCAGAGCGATAAACTGGGGTTTTATACTTCTGTGGATTGTAGAGTTGATTAGTAGATCAGCTGCAGGTGCTCAGGTTGAATGGAAGAGGGAAACCAGGAGGTTACGCCCAGCATACGCCCACACAAACAGAGATGGACTGGGTACAAACATGAAACACAAGGAAGGGAAAAACCATGGAAAAATACAGACATAACAGAATCATTTATAAAATAATTTCTTTGGAAAAAAAAAAAAAAAACGTTATTGAAATTCCGATTGAAATGCTTCAACAGCAACACCTGCAGGGCAGGCAAGATGGTAAGGGCAGGCTGTGTGAAGCAGTGACAGAGACCTGAGACCTTGGGTACACCTCAAGTCTCTTAATTTATGTCTCCTCGCTCCTCGCCTGAACCGGAAGTTGTTCCTGATGCGTCATTTTGATAGGTCTCTTATTCTGCTCCGAGCAAGGAGGGATCTCTGAGGAGTGAGGAGCGAGGAGACACGAGAGCAGCCTTCACGGAAGTCTTTTACCGGCTGACACGCCCCCTTTTTTTTGGATATCAGTTATTGATTGGACGCTGCAGCTGATCAGACTGATCTGATACATCACTGCAGTTTCATAAGTAAGTGGAGACAGATTACAGATTAAATTTAAGTATATCATTCCCAAGTTTTATGTTTTATTTGTTTTCTGATTCATCATGTAGTTAAAAATCTGTTAATTGTCGGTCTGATCAATAAAATAACCATAAACAACTTTCTTCATTTATTAGAAAGATTTTTTCTCATGATGTTATTTCCTCCTTTAAACTGTTTCTTGCTGACAGACAGACTCTTCCTGACTTTAATTTGATCTATAATAATAGTTCATCTATATTTTATCATTTCCATTCAGTCCCATGTGAGGCTGAAAATTCCTGAGCATTGGGTTTGATATGAGTTACATCATTTCCATTTGCCCTGAAACATTTAACCAAATATATATGATCATATAAATATGATCATATTCTGGGTTACTGAATGATGAATTCACTACCAGCATTATCAAAAAATACAGATACAAATGATCAATAAACAGTATAAATGCATTCTGCGAGTAGAAAGGTTCCTGTGCCTCTGAGCAGGACACAGTACACAGTATAAATGCAGAATGCAGGTTTTTATTCATGTGCAGAAGTTTGTTAAACAGGTAACAGGCTGCAGAGAGAAAACAGCTGCTCTAGCGGTGATAACTGTGAACCTTTATTAGTGTCAGCACAATGCACATGTGTGCAGACACAAACTCCATCAGGAGTCTCTATGGCTGTTAAAGCCGACTGACAGCTGATCCAGCTGTGATCAGCTGTCGCCGTCATCAGAAATAGACGTCGCTTCACATGGCGCTTCAGAGGAAAGCACGTCTCATGTCCCTTAAAACAAATTTCCTCGTTTCCTCTCTCCTCGCTTGGTTTCCTTGCGTCTCTCCTTGCATCCACGGTGGGAGGGACTAAGATGCAAGGAAAAGACGCAAGTGAGGGAAACGTGGATGCAATTTAAGAGACTTGGGATGCACCCCTTGAATTTGCATTTTGACCACCGCCATCTTGGTTTTTTGGAGCCAGAGGTCACCATATTTGGATGTGAAGGTGGAGCTGATCCTAACACTAGCTGCTTAGCTTGGTTAGCATGATGCATTTACAGAAACCATTAAACCATTTTAAAAAATTCTTACTGGAAAAACTGTTAAGTTAGCGGAGCAGGTTGACCCAAATGCAGGAGACCGTAGGCAAAGCAAGTCTGAAGAATAATTTCTTTTATTTATTCTAAGATCATGCAGGCAAATACAAAGCTATCTAGCAGATGAGTGCTAAATAGACTGAACAAAGGATCCAACCAAAGTGAACTGAAAACCAGGACTTAAATACAAACTGAATTAATGAAACAAGCAACAGGTGGCAAGACACAAGGGCAGGCTGGGAGCTGATTAGCTGGGGAATACACAGGGAGCAGGGCAGGCAATGAGAGTAAAAGCAGGGCAGGTGTGAAGGGAAAAGCAAGCTGAGGAGGAGAACATGAGCACTGGAGGAAAAACACCAGGCAAACAGAAAACCAAAAACAGAAACACAATGAATACACTCTAACTAATAAAGGAGACTTAAATTATATCATGCCAGACGTTTTTAAAGATACAACTCAAAACAGCTTTCTCCCACTCGGTCCAGTCCAAACAAAAAGAGAAAAGTCTGAGGGCCTCTGGAGGATCTTTTAGTACAACCAGACTTTTTTAGGCAACCAAAATGTTACAATTAACTTTCATGAACTGAAAACACACTGTGAAATAGCAGCAGCTACGCCTATGCTCTGTGAGTATGGGTTTATGCCATGGTTATATTATCTAACCGTGTATTGGCTGTGGTAGTGGCCCTTAATGTTGCATAACTTTAAGTCTTAATAACATTTAAATGGATACATTATATAAAAATTCAACCCCCGTTCAGTTGTCATGAACAGGTAAATTAGCTATAGAGACCAAAACCATCTTTTGTACCAGGTTGTAAACATGTTTATTTCTGCTGTAAAGTTAGGCCCGCCTCAAGTGGCCATTCGAGGAACTGCAGTTTTTGGCACTTCGCATTAGCTTAATTTTTCAGCCCCAGAGGTTGCCGCTTAAATTTAACGTACTTCTTTTTTTTTCATGCTAATCTATGATAGGCCAAAACACATAAAATGACACTCCAAGGGAGGACAGAATACAATACTGACATTGCTTTGGTCCAATGACAGTTTCCAAATTTCATCTTCAATTCTCTACCACTGCATGCAGTAAAGCAATAGATTCACACAGTGGCATATTAGAAAAGAAATTATAACATGCAAATTGTGAACTACTTTTAAACACATTGCTAAAAAGTTAGATTTAGGCCTTTTCAACAGATTCCAAGTTTCCTTTTTCCAGATTTAGCGGTGACATTTCCCTTTTTTAATCCAGCAGAAGATAGCTACTTGCAGTGCAACAGTTAGCTTGTTGTAGCTGCCCTGAAGGACTGTTAAGAACTGTTGTTAAGCTAATGGTAAGAATGGATTTGTACTGGGAGGACGCCAATAGGGAGAGGATGGAGAGCTCTACTCTACTGGCGCAGCCTCTGTCCTCACTGCCTCAGCTATCCGAGCTGGACCCTTGGCGGGATAGCAGTGGTGTGCAGCGGCCTGTGCTGCTGCTCTGAAGTGAAGTCCTCTCAACAATAGAAAATTAACAACATAATTTAAATGAAACAACCAGGAGAGTTAGCTTGTTTGTCATTTTGCTAATCATATCAGACTGGTTAACCAGCGGCCACAAAGTTCTGTTAACTAACAAACAAGATGACCAACAGCCATAAATGGATGTTATGGATACCTCATCTCCATGAAAGAAAGAAGAGTTGGATACAGCTTCTCTCTCTCTGTCTCTTTGGTCGCTAATTTCATCTCTGATGGTTAAATGTCTCTCTGTGTGGCTGTTGCTTATAACAAGACTGCAGAGATCATGTAATGTGCTGTAGGTAGTTTGCCTGGACACTGAAGCTGTTGATGAGTTACAGTGAGCTGTCTGGACTTACATAGAAAGTGACTGATTCATTTGAAATTGATCCGGTTTTTAATTGAGTGGTTGTTCAGTCACCTGTTGATGTTGTATGATTAGTGAATGAGTGTGCAGGAGGTCTGGCTGCTTGTTGTGACAGTTTCTTCATTCTTGCTCATTTTTAAGCTGAGCTGTATATTGAGTAATAAGCTAGAAGTAACTAGAATTAAGACTTTTTAAATACTAAAAGTAACTAGAATAACATATTTTCTGTATGTCGTCCATATAGATAAGAGTGTGTAAGTCATGTGTTTGATACATGCATTAATACTTTCTGATGTGAACCTACACTTTTAGATCTGTGAATGTTTTTAGTGTTCAATCTTACCAGTATTCAGCACTGATCTGTACCTGTATCAGATTATAAGCTTTGTGGTACTTTCTTTCTGTATACTAAGAAAATATATAGGAAACATATAAATCCTGTGATATGTTGTCTGTTTTTGATGAGATCATAAATCTGTTGTCACAATAGAACAATACTTTAAATTTGAAGTTAACTATGTTTCACTGTGTTGGTAAAATGACACATTCTGAATCACCCCACGGCTAAAATGAGCACTTCTTTGTTTAGCCTTTTCACCACTTTTTTTGAAAGTGGTGAAAAGGTTTTCGTTTTTGAAAGGAAATTGTTTTATATGCCATTCAGTAATTTAAGATTCCATGTTGCATTCTGTTTGAATGTGGGTTGCTATAATTCAACAGGTTATGCTATAAATGATGTTGGTGTATGGTGCACGGCCTGCATTTTAACATAAGAACATAACATAACTTAAAATATCAGAAAGTAGAGATAAGTAGCCAACTAGTGTAAAATATCATGACGCCGTGGGTTGTGGGTCTGTGGGTCTTTCTGTCTTCCCCAATTTTTTGAGTTACTAGCTGCCACTGGTCACAGCATTTTTCTTACTCAAGTCCGGGTTGTTTGTTTAAGTACAACTGTAGAGAACCGACCACAACCACCAGCATGTTTTTCAAGGTTCATTTC
This sequence comes from Thunnus albacares, assembly GCF_914725855.1. Lineage (NCBI taxonomy): Eukaryota > Metazoa > Chordata > Actinopteri > Scombriformes > Scombridae > Thunnus > Thunnus albacares. The sequence goes on from NC_058113.1 coordinate 1,488,883, forward strand.
ACAATGGCATTGTGTCATGTCTTCAGTATTTGAACCTGTATGAGTAAATGGGGCATTAGACCCATTGTCTCAAAACTTCCAAGGAAATCCAGTTCTTCTGCGTACTTCCTTTGTCAAAGTAGAATGGAGCCAAAAAGTCTCAAAGGATGAGGCTGGCAATTTTCTACATATTATTTTAATGTCAACAAATTTCACATGCAGAGCCAAACCAACAGTGAACTCATCCTACTAACAAGTACTGTGCATGTATCCAAACCCTCATATATCTTATTCCTCTGTGCTGTAGACATGCGTTGTTCTTCGAAAACTATTAAAAACACATTAATGAGCCACATCGCTGCACTGGGAGACATGTCCCTTCATCCCTGAACCCAGTAATAAGATTGTAACCCCTCAGGAGAGAGGTACCTAGTACAGCAGACCTCACTGCACATGCACGGGGAGCTCTGTTTACAGAATACTTGTAAGTAGGATGAGTTCATTGTTGGTTTGGGTCTGTGCATGAGGCAATATGAAAAATATAGAAAATCACCAGTCAAATCCTTTAAAGCCTCAGGATAAGCACACATTGTTTCTCTAACAATATTCAATAGGCAGACTTCGGTCCAGATCCGGAACCAAACACAAATGAATCCGGAACGAGACATAAATCTGCATGATTATTAATAATCTTCCACATACGTAGGCTACTTTTTAGTGCACACGATTAAGTTTCTGAACAGGCAAATCTTCAAAGTGCATCACGAAGGTGCTCTCAATTTTATCTTCCAAACACGGCAGTGGAACACCACAACTACAAAATGAAACCGACTGAAATCATTATATTAAGCTACAAGCAGAATAATTGTGGAGTCAGCAACACAGCAAGAGCAGGCAGAAAAAAAGAAAAAGATGTCATTCGATTAAAAATTCACAGCATTTTGGACTATTACAATATTTATATATACATAAATATTATCTTTATCTTATCAATACTCTTATTCATTACTAAAGAATTGTTTGTTTGTTTTTTACATTATCATTTTAAAAAAAGAATAAATTCAGAACAGGATTACAGGTGATTTATATTTTAAATAAAACTGAATATAGTTTCTAGAGCAGAAACAGTAATGTTTACAACAGCAAAGTTACTATATAAACTCATTAATATCTCACTGGAAACAAATCTAAAATGACAGTAAAATAAATAATATTCCTGATATCAAAATACTGAGTGAAGTTTAGAAAGGATGAAGAACACAGACATCAGTCCGTATCTGTCCTCCTCTCTCTGCTGCTGATGTGATTCACTGCTGACAGTACCGCTGGTAGAGAGAGGAGGGGCTGGGTTGTGTCAGTCAGCAGCTAAGTTTACAAGAATTTGCCAAATTGTATTATAATGCTACATTACAAACCAAGCTAAACAGTTAGACTACATTCAGACAGCTTTCGTTTTAGCTTGTTCATAAAAATTAACAAATACTGCAGGCAAAGCAGTTGAAAATATTGCTTTTCTACATGTTTATGCTTGTTGAGCAGGTGGTTTGATAAATTACTCATTGGATTTTCACTCATGAAGGTTTTATTGCACTTAAAGCAATGAGCAAAGTTGTCGTCAACTCAAGTAAAACATTATCTTCACTTCACCTGGTTCACTGTCTCCACCGGCCTCTCTGCTGTCCACTCTGTGCTACTTTGTGTGTCTGTGTGTGTGTGTATTGAAAGTATGACATGAATATTTGACAGTATTATGGGACAGTAAGGACTTTATATATTTCCCCCCTCCTGGACGCCTGGTTTTCCAGGCACTTCTAACTGGTAGGAGACCCTAGGGCAGACTCAGAACATGCTGGAGGGATTACATATCTCTTCTGGCCTGGGAACACCTTGGGATCGCCCAGATGAAGGATGTCTGGGTTTCCTTACTCAGTTTGATGCCACCACAACCCAGTTCTGGATGAGCGGCAGAAAATGGATGGAGCAGAGGACAGAGACAGAGATAGCGATGTAACCAACCTGCATGCTGTGTTTGACATGTTTTTTTTTTCTTCTTTCTGAAAACAAATCATTTTTAAGATATTTGTATGAAACAAATATTTGTAAAAAAAGACACTATTTGTGCTTTGCTGAATAAGGTATTTGTACTTGGGCACACCCCTAGTACAGACATACAGACGGGTGACAAATTAAAGGAATATACAACACGAAGTGTCTTAGTAAGGTGTTGGATCACCACGTGCCACCAGAACAGCTTCAGTGCACCTTGGCATTGATTCTACAGTCTCTGAACTCTTCTGGAGGGATGAACATCATTCTTCCAAAAGATATTCCCTCATTTGGTGTTTTGATGATGGTGGTGGAGAGCGCTGTCTAACACGTCAGTCCAAAATCTCCCGTAGGTGTTCAATTGAGTTGAGATCTGGTGACTGTGAAGGCCAGAGCATATGATTCAGATCATTTCATACTCATCAAAACCATTCAGTCACCCCTTGTGCCCTGTGAATTGGGGAATTGTCATTCTGGAAGAGACCACTCGCATCAAGATAGAAATGTTTAATCATAGGATAAAGGTGATGACTCAGAATAACTTTGTATTGATTTGCAGTGACCCTTCCCTCTAAGGGGACAAGTGGACCCAAACCATGCCAGCAAAATGCCCCCCACAGCATAACAGAGCCACTGGATTCCCTCACTGTAGGGGCCAAGCATTTAGGCCTGTATTGTTGCACTTGTCCACTTGTACAGAATAAGGTGAAAGATGACTCATATGACCATATCGCTTTTTCCCACATCACTGTAGACCAGTGCCTATAGTTTTTGCACCACTGAACTCTCAAATATGCATTCATCTTTGTAATGAGGGGTTTATGCACTGCAACCCTACTATAATATCCCTCTCTATGTAATTGTTGACGGACTGTTCTTGCTGACAGTCTGATTACATCCTACACTGACATTCTCAGTCACTTGAGGAAGAGTTTCTCTTCTGCTTTTCCTTACATATCACCTAATGCACAAGCATCACGGTCATCAAATGTGTGCTTTTCATCCACAATTTCCAACCCTATTTATTGATGTCTTTCCCATAGATCTAAATGCAATGCTAAATGCACGTCACTTTAGTCACTGTCTCTATTGAAACACAGTTGAGCAGTCTTTTCCTCTTGCCATCTTGATAGAAAATCAGAATCAACTGAGCCTGCTCAGCTTTTTTATACGTGCCACAGAGTATGATTGGATGTTAATTAATTTTACCATGCTTGGCTCAGTAAGGTGGGTTTCCTGAAGGCATGCCATTTCAATTATGTTTTTTTTTTTTTTTTTTTTAGAAAATTGAGGACTTTAAGGCATTTAATCTTTTTATTTCATTGATGTTCCAGCTCAAATATCTATAAACAGTACCTGTTGGCGTTTAATGGAGAATTGAAGGCAACAGACAGTCAACCACCACAGTCAACCCCCCCCCCCCCCCCCCCCCCCCAACCTCCCCACCCCACCCCCTCACACTACTGAACAACCTCAGAGATGAACATTAACATTATTCCCATTTCTCTCTAACTAAAGGTTATGGCTATGCTGGTATGTTGAAATTTTGCATTTGAAACACCAAGCAACCCGTTATATACAGTACATCCTATCAAATTCAAAGGGGAGCAACAATAAAGGTAGGAAAAAATAACAGTTTAAACCAAGGTGATGGTCGTTGTAAAGTAAAGAAAAAGAAAAGAAGAGAAAAAGAAAAAAGAAAAGATGAACCAGACTAACAGAGTGGACCATCCATTCGTTATATTTCTTATAAATAAATAAAATATAAATAAATGAAATAAATAAAAAAACACTTCTCTTAAAACCAGTCTACATATGACCTAAGTAAACAAAATTACCGTATTTCCTCTAACACTGGCTGGGACCTTTATTGACCTCAGCTGCAGGGGGTAACAGGCTTTACTGGAAGCAGGCTTATATTAGAGAGAGGACTTTATTTCTAATTCCCTCTGTTTGAAAAGTATATTTGCTCATATGTTAGTACGAAGCCTCCTTGTTTTCTGTTAATTTTTTGTTACTGCATTACCAGTAATTACGGTAATCCCTACCAGGGACTTGAGCTGGCTAACTTCCAGTTTGCTCTCTGCTAACTGGAATGGGGATAAAATAATTTAATCATGCGGCTCTTCTAGACTTTTCAAATGTTATCAGACCAAATGGATCAAATTCTGACAGTGAAACGAGTCATTTTGCAGGGGTTGTGTGTTTTGTTACATTAGTAACATATGAGAGCTCAACAGGCTGCACCTGCAGCAGTGTCATCAGGTTGGTGGTCAGGGGGGACCATGACATAGAAGATGGAACTGCATCTCGAGACGTGGATGTTTGTGTTGCAGTTTCAGTCTTGGTTTCAGAATCGTTACACCCCTAATAAATACATACAGTATATACATATACACAGCACATATACACATAGACAATACGTACATACTCATACATACACATATACACCTCACATACACACACACATACATATAAGATAATAATAATGATGATAATAACGATAATAATAACAATAACCATCAACAGGGCCAATATTTAATGCAGCAACTGTTGATATTCCTTAAACATTTACAGTTCAAATAGAGGTATCAGCTGTGCAAGTCCAAGTCATAAACAGGGCGGGAAACTGAAGCATAGAAGTTATAATACATCCGGTGACGTTATGTCTAAGGCAGCAAGATTTATAGAAGGGATGCCGCTTTGGTTGTTACTTACATGTGGTTTCTTGGTGATGAAAGCAAGCTGGAGCAGCCATACTTGGGGCAGAGTCAGATTAGTAGATCAGGGTGATTTGTCTTCAGGTAATTCCAAGCCGATACTGGGGAGCTGATGATGACTCTACCGTCTGAAAGTTCAACCACCAAGTCTGATGGACGGAGAAGTCTCATTAACACTCTATTCTCATAGAGCTGCTTTTTGGGGCCTTCCTTTTCTTAAAAAGGAATTGGAGACATATCCATGAAGACCATTATCTTAGAATTGTCGTACAGGAGAGTATTTTTCTTCCAGGAAACAATTCTTGTGAAACATCTTTTTAGAGCCTTTCACAGAGGGTGCCACATGTAACCTTGTACTGTGAGCTTAACATATTCTTTTAGTTTCCAGTTAAGCCCTTTGAGAGGTTTCCAGGTAAAACCTCCCAAAAGGGTTCAATCATGGGAACCACAAAGATTCTCCTGTTCAGACAATTCAGTGAACCATTTCTAGTTATAGACTTATTATTTTTAGGAGTGTATAATCTACCTTTCAGTGTACAATGAGAGAGAGAGAGAGTCCAAGAAAAAGAGACTTCTGAGAAATTTCTCCTCCTCCCTCCACATGCTGTCTCTCATTCCAGGGAGGATTGAGTAGCAACTGAAGCTGATCGATGCCAACAAGAAGACTCACATCCTCTACTTGATTTTCATTTATGCTCCATTTCTCTCTTACTACTCTTACTCTTATCTCACTCTTTTCAACCCCCATCCCTTCTCCTCTCTGCAACATTTCTTCTTTCAACAGTTCTCCCTCGGTTTGACAGCTGTTATTTCTGGGTGGGGTTTCTACAGTGAAAAAAAAAATCAAAGAATGAGAGTAAAACAATGCAAGCTGTCAGCTTGCTTCCAGCTATTTATTCCACCTGGTATAGAAACAGGATAATTTATGAGCATGTAAAGGAGCACGCTTTAATTTCCCAGTGTGCCGGGTTTTGAAAACTTGATTATTATTGAAAACATATTGAAAATTATAGAATTAAAGCTCAAATGTATAATCTGATTGGGGATTTAAGGGTGCTACTGTGTGCTATAACAAAGTCCTGGAGCATACCTTTAAAATCTCAGTCAAACTACCAAAGAGTCAGTTTGCACATACTTTCCCGGGACGCACACAAAAGGAGACAAAAGACAGAAACACAAGCAAATGATGCACAAAGCAGCATTCCTGAAAGCTCTGGACTGCAGCTTTAATTAATTCACAGTCAAACAAACTCTTATTGTGGTGCCGCCAGGCCAAATGTGGTCATAAGTGTTTGGACAGCATACATGTGAGCACACAAAAGCAGCCATAACACCTATAAGCACTTGCACATGGATACACAACAGGAACACCCTTGACACTTGTGTTTCCAATAAGTCCTACATTAATCACAGTTTGAATATTTTTGTTTTGGTTATGAAGCAGCAGTTCAAAGAGAAGAGGAAAGCAGACGGGCATGAAAAAAGAGCCACTGCCTATTGTTGCTGAAGAATGCCTCTGAGGACCCATTAAGGCATGTTTCCGGGGCCTCCCAGTGATGAGGGCCTCCTTTTCCCCTGTGTCCCCCCACCCATGGGAGCATTGTGTGTGTTTGGGCCCCTCACGTGCTCTCCCTCCCTGCTGTGCCACCCTGCAGAGAGTGTCACACCGGGGAGCAAATCAAAACTTAATTTGATACTAATCCATCTAATTGAGGAGCCAGATCCGAAGGTAGAGGCTGTCTTTGATCTGCTGGAGGGAATGGAGAGGAAAGATTACGGCTGCTTAAGCTACTTAGGTACCATAGAGAGAGAGAGAGGGGCTTTTTCCTCCTTCATTCCCACTTTTTCTTCTTATTCCTTATTTTTTCCCCTCCTGCTTGATTTATGTCCTTTTTTTTCCTTTGAGGAGGGGAAGGGAGGAGGTGTGAGCAGTGGAGCCTCTGTCAACACAATCAGGCTGAATGAATTTTGTGAAAGAAGCCTGAAATTCTGGCGCACACAATATATGTTGTGGACTGAAATAATATTAAGCTACTGCTGCACTATGAGTAGATTACATCTGAGAGCATAACACACACAAAGATGCAGTTTATACTTGCTCATCATGTTAAATAAGATATCAATGATAAAATATTTAATATTCAAGGCTCGCCTACAAGTGGAGTGTATGACCATATCCCACAGCCTCATATTCACCTTCCCTTTTGTACAACCACTTGTTGTCACATGGCAGAAGTTTGGTATCAGTCATGTGATGACACCTGAGCAAGTTCCAATTACTGAAGAGGCCATGAAATGCAGCCAAAAGCTCTGAAGTTAGTAAGTAGCCCTTGAGTTTATAATGTTTTATTACAGATATTTGTTCCCAATAAAGCCTGACTGATATTTGATTTTTAAGATATTTGATAATTTAAAAACAACAATAATGATACATTGGCCGCAAACATTTTGTAATAAGACCCCTTAAATTTGTTTTTTGGAAGAACCAACATGTAACCAACATACAGTCACAGTCAAATGTTTGGACACACCTTCCCATTTGTTTGAATGAGATATGTTTGACTGGTACTATGTTTGAGCTAGACATTTTACAGTTGACATCTGAACTTGTCAGTGCTCTTTGGTGGAGACACTGCAATATGTAATGGAGACACTGTTTCTAAATTACTTAAAAAAAACATCTTTATTTAGACAGGGAGGCATTCACTGATTGCATTGATCTCTTTTTCAGGAAGGATCTGTTCACACATTTACACCTGAAGGCTGCCCAGAACAACAGTCTGATCTGATGGCCACCTAGCACTGAGTTTTGACATTTTTTATTTCTGTGTAGCTTAGCCAGTGTCAAGTAAATCAAAGTAAATGACACATTGGTAGCACATTGCTACATGGTGGAATTGCAAAATCCAGTGATCGGATGCTATTATCCAAACAATGTATACAGATACAGATCACATGTTAGTGTCAGCTGGAAATTAGGGTGTGCATATAAAATTGCCTGCATAAAGATGCTTAACACACTGATCATTGCAAAGATAGATAAAGGCTGAATTATGTTGCTGTGGCTGGGACACACAGAGAAACATGTTTGAAACCCAGGTCACACAGTGCAGTGTGTGTGTAATCAATAAGTAATTCAAGTTCCTGTCAGTGAGCATGACTCTGTAGTCTGAGCAGAGCTCTGCCTATACCTGAATATCTTGAACTTTCACTGCATGATCACTCAAAATAGATTATGTGACAAGACAGGCAGTCTCGTGCTGGAGGAAGGACATAAAGGTTGCAAAGAAGGAACGCTTCGCTCTAAATCACGTGTCAGTACAACACAGCCACAGTTACAGTGTTTACTTGGCCTGGAGCTTTATTCATGTCATCTATTATCAGTGACAACCTCAAGCACATGGCTTCATGTCCTATCAACAGCTTTGACATGGAAGGGTGCTGGTGATGGTTCTGGTGAGAGACAGTTGACAGGTGAGATGGTCTGTGAAGCAGTACCAACAGTCAAAATTAACGGGAAAGAAAAGGATATCATGATGCAAAGCGCAGCTGACCCAGATTACCAGATTAAGAATTTAAAATGGATATTCATGAACCCCAGAGGATCATTCCTAATGACCCTCTGATTTTCTGCTTGAGAAACAAAATGTCCTCTTGAACAGTTATTTGGTCCAATGCTATGTACGTAAAATTTGTGATGACATTTTTTTCTGGATTGTCATGAAATAGTGAATACTCATGGTCCCCAGAGGGTAAATCCTAAATGTTTTGGGTAGAAAGAAGAAACATGACACACTTCAGTAGACATACATGTTTAAGAATTATTCCAATTATAAGATTCATTTTACTGCAAGGCTAACACTAGCAAACAAGTCTTGAGTGCTTGTTTTCTATAAATGTTTAAACATGGTGGTTGAACTCAGTGTGACTTTTCTGGCAGCTGACAAAGAGGTAAAGAATATTTCCACATGAATAAATATTGTAACAGTGCAGAAATACCCAGAAAACAAACTACAAGCAGTCAGTGTCTGACCAGTTTTGAATTTGTTCTTAATTTGGCTTGTGCAAGCAAGTAATGGTCACCTAAAGAGACTGTTCATTCTTCCATCACATTGGTGTTTCTTGGTCAACAAGTGTCAACAGGGTTATTTCCAGTCTAGCAGCGTGGAATTTCCTGTTGGTTCACCTGGCCAGAGCAGCTACAACTGCTCGTCAGATTGCTATTAAATTTGGTTTGGATTATGGTCCCCAGAGGATGATTCCTAATGACTCTGGTGACCGTTGGCTGTTCTTTATTTAGCCTCCATCAGATTATAATTTGACCAACATCTTGGTTCGTGGTATCTCAAAACTAAAGCTTTGATTTTTGTACTCATGCTCCCCGGTGGATAAATCTAATGTTTTTGATGACACACTGACCTTTTCCCTTGTGGCCCTGTGGGGCCAAAATTCCAGCTTAAGTACACAAAAAATGTAAAAATCTAAGTGGGAGATTGTAATGAGATTTACTGGGTACATTCATGCTCCCTAGAGGTTGAAACCTAACCATTCCTCTCAGTCCATCCTCAATAAACTTTACATTTTTGGCTGTGCAACTGATAAGTCTCCAGGAATAGCAAAAAAAAGTGTATAAGTGTGTTTTTTGTTCTGTTGAACACTTTCATGTGGTGAACACTGCAGCCTCTAGGGGCTGCTAGTGGGATTTTAGATATTTAGTCTTCTTTGACTGGAACAGGTGGCATCTTTAGCCACCCCCAGCAGTGCAGACTGCCATGAAATTTTGCTCATGATCACCAGAGTATGAAGCCAAATGACTTTTTCTTTAACGCCAGGTTGACATTTTTGGTTTTGAATGAAATGTCTTAACAGCTTTGGATGCATTGCCATGAAATTTAGTGCAGACTTTCATGTTTTCAACAGAATGAATTGTAATAACTTTATGACCAAATACCTACAAAACTAATCTCTATACACCGTTGCTGATATCCAGTATCTTTAAATTTGACCATTTTCATTAAAATGTTGAGAAAGTAACTGAAACTAAACTGATTATTCCTACTACATCTTATACAAAGATGCCATCAGTGACTGGCTGATGGCTGACTTTTAATTTAGACCAGCATGATCTCAGATATTGGCCTTGCTGAGCACTCCTCAGTGATGCTTGACAGGGAATGTGTGGCCAGGCAGTGGTCCTGCCTGGGCATGAAGCCACTTCTTGCCCTGGGCAGCAGTTCTGGTGGCCCTAGGCTAAGCAGCTTAAACTGCAATAGAAGCCAATAGAAACAATAGAAATCGGATGTACTGTGAATCTATAACTGCTCCTTATATTGTCCAGCATGAGTACACAGAGAGACCTCTCTTGTCCAGGGATCCCTGATAGGTGAGCTTCACACAGACGCAGCTCAGTCTCAGTCAATTTGTCTACAGCAGGAAATTTAAGACTAATATCCAAGGCTGAAACAAAACTGGGGCAAATTTGATCTGAGATTGAGACAGGCCTGGGAGGTTATGGATTCACAACTGAGGTTGTTGACACACACACACACACGCACACACACACACACACACACACACACAAACACATGTCCGTGTCATTGTTGTGGGGCTCCTGTTTCTGGGAGGCAACAGGTAATTCAGTCTCTTTAGTTTCATTGCATTCCTCTTGTTCACACAGAACTGCTGACAATAAAGCTAATGTTCCCATCAGGCAGAGATTAGCTCTGCTGCTCAGCCTGAGCAGAAAGGATATATTCCTCCTAACTGTGGAGGACTATATCCCCTGACACACTCCTCACTGCCAACAGTACAATACTGCCCTCTTCTTCTGTGACAGTCTACTGCGGTAAAAACGTCTCCTCTGAGTTGGAGGGAAATAGCTTCATTCTATTTTGTTAAGCTGAGAATCTCACTTTTGCTACTCGCAGACTACAGGCAAAAGTGGCCCAAATCCAATGTTTTTGCTCATATGTGACCCAGATCTGTTTTTTTTTTTCATAACAGTGTGAACAGCATAAATCCCACTGAATCTGAACTTTTCAATTCTGATTTGGGCCACTTTCATATGTGGTCCTTTTTGCAATGTCTTGTGGAGAGGCACTGACAGATGTAGTTAAAAGTAGCCCTTGACATCTTGAAATTTTAGATGAAATCTGTATCTGGAAAGTCATTCACATCACGATCTCACCACTCATGGCTCCGACTCCGTATCCACACACACCTCCATACAGAGGTAGCGGCCATTGATCCACAAAAAGCCATAATTAAAAATTTTGCTCTCTCTCTCCTCATTATCATCTGCTCACAAATTCGCTGGCTTCCACTGCATGTCAACTTATAATGCATGTGGGTCAGTTCAGGACCCTGACCAGTGCACACTGGAATCTGATGTTGGCCACATTTAAAAATGATGTGAGCAGCCAAACAAAAAAAAAATGGATCTGAACAATAAATCTGAATTCCGCACTAAGGCTTGCATTGTGAACATAGCCTTTGAGTCTGTCTGTATATAATATTTGAGTCTCTTCATCCACCTTTAAATTAGATTTTTTTTTCTTTACCTTTAGAAAAAAAATGTTTCTAAACTTTAACTATAATTCTTAATTCAAGTTCTGTTTACTAGCCTTTTTCGGAGCTTTCACTCACATCTCGCTATGTCGGTTGTAACACATGCATGACCTTACAATCCATAATGACGGCTGTATACTATACCGTATACAAACACCTATCCGCAAATACAGTGAGAAGAGTGAGAGAACAGTGAGAAGTTGACTTTGAGTATAAACAGAACCAGTCAAAAGTTTTGACACACCTACTCATTCAAGGGTTTTTCTTTATTGTAAGTATTTTCTACATTGTAAAACAACACTGAAGACATCAAAACTATAAAATAAGACATATGGAATCATGTGGTAAACAAAAACGTGTTAAATACCAAAATATGTTTTGTATTTTAGATTCCTCAAAGTAACCAGCTTTTGCCTTGATGACAGCTTTGCACACTATTGGCAATATCTTGTACATAATGGTCATATGCTTATGTTTACTTATCTTTGTTAAGCTTTGTAGTCCTTGTTCTGGCTGTATGTCCATGTGTATCTTGGAACTGTGTGTAAGTCCATTGAGAGCCATTATGAACTGTAGTCAAATTCCTTGTATGAATAAACATATTTAGCCAGTAAAGCTAACTCTAATTGATTTTGGATGTGAATAACAGAGTAGGTAGAGTTTTGGGGCTTTGAAAGGAACAAAAATGTTTGTTAAGGTGGAGTCGCGGGTAGTGTGAAGAGGCTTAAATGATAATTACGATTTATTGCAAGTTAAGTCTTGTGAAGTCTTATTATTTTTGCAATTAAGGCCAACTTTCCAACCAGTAATGATAATACTGAACTCTCCAGTTAATCACTGAGATCTGGGACCATCGTCCTCCAGGTTAGTAAAACTTTTTTGGAAGAGAGGACAAAAGCAGGCAGTAAAATGACCAATCTATGTCTATTATAAACATCCATCACAGTTTACAGACCCACTTTCTGCTTCAACTTTGACCTGTTGTACTTACTGTATTTGTGTGCACAGTGTTACTGTACAATGAAGAATTATTATTGACATTTCCAGTGTGCTCACTTTCAGTTTGACCTCAAAATTAAGTGGTTCAGATAATCTGGTTGGTTTGTTGACAACCTGTTTCTTGCCCCATCAAACACATTTTTGGTGATGTCACCGTGTTCACAGATCTCAGCTATTAACTGCATTTCACACTTTTTCACACAATTTATTAAAACCCAGCTCAAGGTTGGACAAAGCAGGGGAGACTACACAGTAATTGTAACTAACAAAACAGTGGAAGCCAGTCGAGAGAAAGAGTGAGTATAAATGTAAAGTGTGAAAGGTAGAGCAAAAACCCCAAATAGAACTGTGCACATGACCAAAGTGTGTGTGCCAAGACCAACTCCCTGACTCCACAACACTTAACAGACAATATTACAACAGGTCAGTGTGAACGTCAAGGCCAAATCTCTGACCAAATGACACCTTAAAAACATGAGGAAACACACAAAAGCAATATGGGAAAAGTGCCATGTATAGTAGAAGCAGAGAGTAGAACTTAGTTATTGCAAAATGATGACCATGTTTAAAATAAAATACATTACTGTGACATGGAGAGAACAAATGGGTAATATGCGCAAACTATATGATGTATTGTATATGAAACAACAATTGGATTTGTATGAACTCAGAATCCAACCTGAGGCAGTGAGTTCTCTAACTTTTTTCCTCAACCACACACACACACACACACACACACAGATATGAATTTCCCAGGGCTGGCAGGCTTCCTCAGCGTGAGGAATATGCAACATGGGCTTTCTCATGGCTGCCCCCTCCATCTACACACATGTAGATAGCTAGTTTGCTTTCTGTCTCCCACCGGGGGCCACAGTCCTGTGGTGGCAAAAATGGGAAACCTGAATATGCCCAGTGTGTGTGTGTTTATGTGTGATCCCCTGGCATCACCTCCTCTCGTCATCCTGCTGACCCATCATGCCCTGCTGGCAGTGACAGATGAACGCAATGATCTATGTCTGTCTATGACTGTATGTCCAGCAGCTCTGCCTCTGGTCAGCCAGTCCACTCTAAGCGGGACATGAGAGCCTCTGCCTCTTCAGAGCTGGCAAGACACTCCAGTACTTTTCCATCCTCTCGACAAAACCCTGGACGAGAAGAGAGAAAGAAAGAGAGAATGAAGCAGGGGAGGAGGAGGAGGAAGAGGAGAGGGAGGGGGAGACATAAGGAGACCAAGAAGGAGGGCTGAATAAGAGGAGGAGGAGGAGATCTGCACTTGTTCAATTTTGAACATGCTTGACTCCCTTTGCTTGCCTTCCCTTTCCTTCCCTTTGCTTTTTGTCCTTTTATGATGGTGCAGACGTCTTTATTTGAGCGTTCTTTACATAATTCCCTATGAAAGCTGCCAGACTTGATTCTTCATTGTCCCGGCTCAGTTTTCCCAGACAACACGTAGCACTCCTTTGTGGCAGGGCACACAATATCACACAAACCTGGCCTCTGGACAATGAACAGGCCCTGTGTGTGCAAGTTGTGCCACAGTGGATTTGTACAGACAGACAGAGAGGAATAGTAGCTGCAGAATACAGTAGTTTCCTGTTTAGCACTTTTTCTTCCAGATATTGAGGCGATCGACAAATGTTTAATTATATTATACTTTATTACTTTATTTACTTTATTTTTTTATTTAAACTCATGTTCTTTTTTTATATCTTTTTATGTTCAGCACTTGTAGTTGCATTTGATGTATGACTTGTGTTATATAAATAAAGTGATCAATTGATTTAAGTATTCACAATTTCCCCCTAACAATCCTTCAAGTGTGTAGTAACAGCTTTGACAAGCATTTAAATGTAATTAGGTGTCATGTATAAAACAACGTCATAAACTCAGTCTGAGAAAAGACTAGTCTTTGTGTCAGTAATCCGCTATGCAGCTCAGTAATCCCAATGACAACTGGTAAACATAAATCTGGAACTTCTTCCCAGTGGTTTCTGTATGGGAAGGGTAACTTGGAACACACCCAAACAAGCGTTACATAATTCAAAACTTGGGGGGAAAATCAGATGGAATCATAAGGAACACAGGGAGCACAAGTGCAGCCCAGATAGCAAAATTGCTGTGGCCCAGATCCGGCCCACATATCACGTGGAATTATGGCACTTGGGTGGTCCACCCGTTTCCCAGATCTGGGCCACAAGCAAGCCATAGCAATGCCATATGTCAACCAAGAACAAACCAGATAAACCAGAAGTGGCCCACATCCAGCGAGAGCACCGCATCTTTACCAAAAAAAACCCACATTTTATTTGGGATATTTGGGCCATATTTGCTATTTTACATGTGAGCAATTTCAGGCTCACATCCATTTTGTCCAGGCCAGAAGAAGGCCAGCAGTGCCGCATCCTTGCCTTAAGTGGCCCACTTCTGTGTGCTATCTGGAGGGTTGGCTTAGACATGCTCTTCAACATTAAATAAACTGGTAAAAGTGTAAAAATCAACATTTTATTTGTGCCTCTGTCAGTGGTAGTCAATTCTTCAACAATACTTACTGGATCATTTGTATTTATTACAACTTGTTTTTTTATTTTGGTACTTTTTCCCATCATTTCTTCAAGTTATGAAAATATCTCTCTCAGTAATTGCTGAGAACCACCTTTTTCTGATATTATCACTCGATTGAATGGACATTATCATTGGTTATCAGCTTCATAGATATGGATTAGAAGGGGCCCGCTACAACTGCTATTAGATGCATATGAACCCATTGGAATAGGACAGTGGAAGCTACCAGTAGGTAGTATCATGCTATGTTACATTACACTACAAAATAATGATGTTTCATGATGTGACAATACTGTGGTTAAGGTCCGGTTAGGTTTAGACACAAAAAACACTTGGTTAGGGTTTGGGAAAGATCATGGTTAGGGTTATAGTGATCACTTGAAATGTGGTTAAACATGGCAACCGTTATGAATGCAGAATGTCAGGTTAAACGGCAGTAGAATGAGGTGAAAATTTCCCGACAGAGGCGAATGGTGGTCCCTAACTGTCATCTCTTGCTTGTAGCCATCAACTCAACCAGCCTCCTCTTCCTAACAAGTGAAAAATCATTCTTTCAAATCATCTGATAGTGATGTCATTGAACTATGTCACTTCCCCGCATCATAATTACTATGGCCGCTAGATGGCATCTGTAACTCAAAGGTGACCTCCACCTTACCAATGGGTGATAACGCCCTTCTGAACCCACTAGCAGGTGTAGCAGGCTTCTTTTAACCTATATCTATGAGGCTGATAACCACTGATAACTCCCATTCAATGGTGTGAGAACTGGGAACATAATGTTACTACAGCAAAGAAAAGGACAAACTCAACACACATGAAAGTTATTTTGTGATTTTGAGAGGGCTGTGTGTGGGTCTGCAAATTAAAGCCACAAATTATGCCAAAAAGAATATATACAATCTTTTCTGACCACTCATCTCACCTGGGTGCAAACATGTTCGTCCTGAGCCAGGAAATGAAATTAGACACAAACACAAAAACAATGTTTCCGCATGGAGAATAAGATAGATGGTAAAAGGCATGTAGATACAAGCAATGTATATACATCCAACTAAGTCATTACTCACCAGAGGCTACTTGTGAAGTAAGTCATTAAGCCATTTGAACAAAAATCAATGCCGCTGTTTTTCTAGTGAAAACAGTCTCTCCCATGTTATAGCATTTCAGCTGGTGAGTCCAATGCTATTATTGCCAACAGAAATGTTGAACAAAACTACAAAAATGAGAGCTAAGTTGTAAAGACATGAAATTTCTCTTTATTCTAATGAAAACAGTTGCTGAAAAATCTAGATGAGAAGATCCGCTGTTTATTTTCTCATATCAATTTACATGCTGATTCTGCACCAACAACATCCTCTTTTCTGAGGTGGTGAGCAAAGACTTTTACTGGCCTATGAAAGCCAGGCCTTAATACATGTGATCCCTGAACGCCAGGGAAAAAAGACACTGTCCAGGTGGAGCAATCCCAGGCTCTGGTTTCACACAGGGACTTCATGAGGAGCCTGGACCTTTATACACTGACACATTGTCCTGCTAACCTGTGCCAGATGTCAGGACAGAAAGACAGGCAGGAGGAGGTATGTAACCACAATAACTTCCCTCTTATTCTGCAGGGAGTCCAAAGAAATATTAAATAATACCTTTGCATCAGGGGCTCACAGTCTCAAACCATTTGGTTGGCTGTTCCTTTACATATTGAATTCATGAACATTTTCCTAATTTAATGTTTTTTTACTTATTTTCTTTTCCAATCAGTTAATGCCCTGCTTTCATTCTCCAAAGATAACTGGAGTTCGATGGACAGGAAGTATGATTGGTGTTTGTTCATGGTTGGTGGTGAGGCTGCTGCTAAGATGGAAAATCATGGAGGCCTGCAGTAAAGTGTCTGTTTGGCTGCTCTTGAGCTCTTGTACACTGTGCAGGTCCACCTTCAGTGGTGCTCCACAATCAGTATCCTAAACACTTCTTGAGATCTGTAATTTAAAGGAAAACTATGGTTATTAAAACAAGGCTTTCATTTTTGTAGTTTTGATTCTATCAATTATGATATTCTACTACAAAAAAGAAAGTGATGAGATCTCTGACATCATTGAAAATTTGACCAACAGGGCTAGAAACAAGTAATCAGATGATCAGACAGGTTGGAAACAAGCCAGAATACCCAAACATTGATTGGGAATAAAATATAAATTGAAATAACACCCACTGTCACTAACAGTTGGTCACTACATTAAAACTGCAATGGTGGCTTAAAGTTGAATTAGAGAGTTGTAAACTGTAATGAAGTTATCATTTTACTGTTCACCTTTTTTTTCACTTCCAAATAAGTTTGAATAACCTGTTGGTTTGTTTACAACTTGTCTGATCGTCTGTCTGTTCATGTATGTTTTCCCCCCTCGTTTTACATCTATTTGATTTTTTTTTTTTAATTCACCACTTATTAATCTCAGTACTTACTGTATCTGGGTCAGGTTTGCAGTAGTACTAGACTGTGCCAGGTGTCCCATTCATAATTTCCCTGCTTTCTCTGGTCCTCCTATTGGTTTCTGAAGCTTTCCTGGGCCAGATGAGATATATATTTCTCCAGCATGTTCTGGATTTGTCTGCATCTCTCCCACCTCTTGGACATGTAGTACCTCTAAAGGGAAGATACAATCTTATCAGGTACCTGAAACCTCCTCAAATGACTCATTTTAATCTCTCCAAAGGCGTCAGTATGCTACGGTGCTTGTTGGATTGAACGGAAACCCTTTTCCCACACAACCTTTCCAATGTCGGATTGTGGTGGCTGATTCCTACAATTTGTGTAACTTTCAAAAACCAACAATCTGACATGCATGCCCACTTTACACAGTGACTGGCCAGGTGTGTGGACGTGAGAACATAGCAGGAGTTTTCAGACAGCTACTTCTGTCATTTTACTAAAGTTCTTCAAAAGTCAAGAGGTTGTGTTATGTAGCACAACAAGGTAGTGAAGCTGTGCAAACGGAACCACGTTCCTGCACATGCTCAGTGACGTCTACCTTGCACAGAACTACTCTCTGGAGACTGAAAACATGACCACAGTTATTAGTCTTTGGAGCCGTTTCTAAACAAACTAATGTGTTAAAATTGTTTGTGATGAAGAAAAATGTCACCCAGTGCATTGGTGTGGCTCATTGACATATTTTTTTTTATCAGCAATAATGGAGCTCTATGACACAGGAATAAGTTATCTCAGGCTTTAGATACATGCAAAGTACTTGTAATAAGATTAATTCATTGTTGGTTTGGCTGTACACATGAGATTTGTTGGCAATAAGAAAAATATTGAAAATCACAAGCCTTATCTTTTTATGCTCAACTTCATCTTCACTAGAAAGTTTAGTGAAATGGTGGCATTACTGTTGACACAGCACCAATCTACCTTTCAATCTCATAATGGTAGACCTGCACACTTTTGCTTTAAAGGCTTAAAGGATAAGTTCACAAGTCAAGTCTGTCTTAAAACAATAGTCAGGTGTGTCTATGAACATTGAAACAGGTTTTGTTTGCAATAATTATTCCTCCGGTTAATACTGGCCATTAACAGATCCTTTCCCACAGTGATTCCAATACAAGTGATAAAGGAGAAATACTGTATATGAAGGTTTACAGGATATAAGGCTACAGCTGTCTGAGTTAAATAAGTCAAGTAGGTATTTTTCAAAGTCTTTTTTGTACCAAATTCCCACTTTGGGTTATTGTCCCTCTGCCACTGCTCAGCATGGAAACAGTGTCCATGGAAACACAAGGAAGGAATTTTATATTAAAAGACTGTAACTTTGGAAGATAGTCCCTTAGTTTGATTAAGTCATGATTGAGTATATCTGCTGAGGCATCATATTAACTTCAGATACAGTTTTAAATATATTTTAGAACAAGGTCAGAATGAATGGAAGGAATTAATACAGCATGAAAAAACATTATATCCCAAGTCCAAGTTGTGCCCATGTCTCAGTTCGCAACTCTGAAATGATCACTCTACCGCAATTTTAAAGTGCAAAAACCCTGACTCTTGCACTTTTTTGCTTTTATTGACAGTATCTAGTAGATACAGGCTGAAACATTGAAGCGGTGAATAGGGGAACTATGGTAAGCTTATTCAGCCTTCTCGAGCCATTCTGCACCTGACAGCTGTGCAACCTGACATCCTGTTGCAGAGTAAATTTATTGATTAAATCCCCCAGGCTGCAATGCTGCAGTGGGATGACCAGAGAGGTTTGCCTTTGGATGCTGTCACCCTCAGTCTGCAGAGGGTGAGATCAACTAAAACAAAGGTTCACAACACAACAGGAAATAAAGGATATTATTATGCTAGAAAAAAAAAATGTAGCACAGCTGCATGGAGCTAAAGGCTAAACAGAAGGACAAAGACAGTGTGGGAAAAGGAACTAAGAGCAGGAAAGTAGAGTAACAGACAAACTGGGTGAGAGAACTGACTGCTGACAGAAACAGATGTTGTCCAGTGAATACAGGGAGGACACAGAGAGCCACAACCATGTAGCAAACCACATCCTCAGAATACAAGGACGAGGGTGATGGTCTAAAGAATGCAGAGGTTCATAGACTTTCTACAGCAAGCCACTGAAAGTGGTAAACCTCTCTTAAGGTCAGTTTCAGGATACTTTTGTAGAGTCACTGGTAAGTCAGCAACAACATAAACTGATCCGACAAGTCCTCCTACGTCAATGACAAGTTTGTCAAATGACTGTTTCAAAATTTATTCAAACTGTTTCCTGATGTTCCAGCAACATAGTTATGGTTTGGTTATGTTTAGACAACTGACACCACTTGGTTAAGTTTAGGGAAAGATGGTGATCATGGTACAAAGAAACCAAAGTTTACTGTTGGTACGAGACAAGTTGTGAACCACAGTCTCTGGTGTCAAATTCATACATTTTGTACATTTAACCATCCATCATGACCTCCCTTAGTTTAGCTGCACCATAAGGCCTTGTACAAACCAACTTGAGCATGTGAAATGAACCTAACTCAACTTGTACCATAACACAATGCAACATTACTCAGCAACACACTGTGTTGGATAATAAAATGTGTGCAAGTGCATGTTCCTGGTAGATTTTGTAATGTAAATCCTGTAATTGGACCTCACATTCACCAAGATGAAGGATAAAATTATTGGTGTCGGGTATATTTCCAGTTTGAAAATCCTTCCTTGTAGTTTTATCATGTGATATGCCTTAAACTCATGGATCTATTCCTCAAACCAGTCTTGGGTATTAGCCTATTTCATCATCCCACCTGAGACAGCACTCACCAATGCAGCCCCTCACATTTCATAAAACATCTGAACGCCTGGTAACAACTTCCTGCAACATCCACTTCTCTAAGACAATAGTCTTAACTTAGACAACCACAAAAATTTGCTTGTCAGAAAAACTTAAATATACTATAGATCATTTGACAAAACTATCCCAACTCAAGGTTCACTTATTACCCTTTTCCAGAGCTTCCAGCTATATCGCATGGTCTTTAATTGTGTTTGATTGATATATTCTTTTGGATGGGATGAAGCTGCAAAAGGCCAGTTGATATTCTGTGCTGAATGTCTTCATTTTAAGAGACTCTCATTCGAATAAAAATGACAGCATCAGTTGTTTCAGTAAATGCCAAAAAAAAAAAAAAAAGGGGGAGGAGGAGAGGTGGACGAGGAGACCAGTTGATATGTCAACAAAACATCAGACTTTAACATGGGAGTAGTAAACTGTTCACTTTCTGTTTCCTTTATTGGTTTCTTTTAACCATGATAGTGTCATTCCCTAACATAACCTAGTGACTGTAACCATGACAACCAAGGTCCCATAACCATAACTAAGTAGTCATTTTCACTCAAACCATAATCTTTCCCCAGACATAACAAAATTGTTTTTGTGTCTAAATCTAACCAAACCTTAACTATGGCGTTGTCACATCAAAACAGTGATTTGTAACAGTTTTTAAAGGCAAAGACAAATGATGTCATGGCATCAGATCGGAAAATGCTCATACAGTATCTGCCAATCTGGAGGGCAATAACAAACAATATATTTGGGTGTTTAGTTTAGAGGACTTGTATTTTAAATATTTCCATTCCAACATTTTTTTTTCATTCAAAAGGATTTGACATTTAATCAGAGACTTAATCCTGTTTGGGTGGAAAAGCTTCTGAAGAGCAATATGGGACATGCTCTGCTCAAATCCATAACAACAGTAATAAAACACATCAATATGATACTGAAACTAATCCATTTTTTTTGTTAGCTTAATGTAATGTGTAATGTAATGTGATCAAATGTATCAATCAAAATCAATTCAATTATCCAATTTCCAAGGTTGGAGACTCACCAGACCAGCCACAGTGCTACAGAATGAATCAAATTAACCAGCCGTTCTTTAAAGAAGATCAGATAATATTTTAATGCAAATAAAGGGCAGAGAATGTGTGGTTATGTCAATAGATTCTTAAGACATCTGTTATCAATCCACACTACTCTCAAATGCATTAGTATACAATGATTTAATCACTGTATAACTTTATAAATAAAACCAGACATGTTGGCTTAGTTGGCTCTGTTTTGTGGCGAGACAAGTAAAGCTGAGTGATACCACAGCCAAACCCCGAATAATTGCCTGGGAATCAAGTCAGCATATAAACTTCATGTTTAAACAGCAGCTTTTTGTTCTTAATGCCCCAACTCTTGTTTACACATAGACAATATAATTTTTTATAATTGTAAATTTATATAATTTTTGGAGTACTAGCACTTCAAACAATGTATCCAATCATGATGTGACTTAAGTTTGGTTTCACTGTCTGCTATCTGCTTAAACTCTGACTGATTTCAGAACTCATCATGTTCTGCTATGTTCCTGCAGTGTCCTTTTCCCTTTTGTCAAGATACGTCCATGAATTTGAGTCATAAAGCTTGAGGACAAGGACATTTTTTTGCCTAAAGAGTATACACACTAAATAAGTTTTTTACACTGTTCACATAATTACATATGTCTATGTTGGCATATGATAATGTTGATAATTAATACAGGTATTTTTTCCAATAATGCACATTGTGTGTGTGCTTATGTTACAGGTTCCAACACTAGTATCACAGTAACAACCTATGGCTCCTCCTAACCTATGGCTCTTGGTCATTGTTAGGCTGATGCTGATCCATGTCATGTTCATTCTCACTGTGTCTTCCCTGTTCCTCACCTGTGATATTGTCCTTTTTCTGTTCAGGTTCAACACGGATCTTGTCTCTCAGGTGGATTTCACTCTGCTCAGGTTTGTTTTGTAACTCACAGGTAGTACTTTGATCTTGTACGTTAGTCTCAACTCCTCGGTTTCCCACAGGTACCCATAGCCAGTGATGGGACATACCTTCCTCTTCCTCAGAGTCACTCGTATCTGGGCTCTGCATCTGTTCTGTGGTCTTTAGGGGTTCTGAGAGCTTCTTTGCTCTCTTTTGTGACTGTGTGTTACTGACAGGGCACTGGGATGGCTCTACTGGTAAGCTGTTCACTTGTGGCAGCAGGTTTCGGTGCAGGGTGTGAATGGGAAGGCCTCTTGTCTCCAGGATTACTTTTTTAGATGCCCATTTTCCAGCATATCCTCCTGGGGTCGTCACTTCTTCATCTGCCATGAGGCCAAAGAAAGGGTCAACAGGAAGGCATGGGTGACGGCCATACAACAAATAGTACGGGGAAAAGCCTGTAGCTTCATGCTTTGCGCAGCTGTATGTGTGTATCACATGGGGCAGGTGGTCTTTCCAGTTCTCCTCTTTCTTTCTTGGGGTCCAAAGCATTTGCAACAGGGTGCGATTTAGTCTCTCAGCGAGGTTGCCTTGGGGGTGATAAGGGAAGGTCCTAGAGTGACCAACACCGGATAACTGCATGAGTGTCCTGAACAGTTCGTTCTCAAACTCCTGGCCCTGGTTATGGTGGAGTTTGGTGGGATATCAGAATCTGGGGATAAAATATTTGAAAAGCCAGTCAGCAGCCGGCTTGCCAGCTTTGTTCCTGGTGGGGCTTATGTGAACCAAGCCAAGTGGTCTACCACTACCAGAATGTACTCACATCCAACCCAACAAGCTTCTAAGTGGAGGAAGTCAATGCACATGAGTTCTGATAAAGAACTGAACTGAGACCCTTTTGGGAAGTGTCTATATGGAGTGTGAAAGGGAGACTGAAATCTGAATGCCAGCACTGGGGGTTTGGTCAGCATGTCTACCAGATGTTTGAGGATCTGTTGGTGTCCCTCATTCCACTCTACCAGGGTTCAGAAGGACTGCTGGGAACCTTTTGTCTTTCCTCGTGGCAGTTTGAGCTGTGGTCTTTTGGGCTTTGCCTGAAGAAGGTCATACAGGGGCTTGGCTATATGGCAGAAGTCTTGCACATATGTTCGATATTGGCTCAGGAATCCAAGCAACTGCCTGACATCTCCCGCTGTCTGTGGTGTTCTGTGTGTCAGTGCCCATACTGCTTCCAGGTTTTTGGTGTCTATTTTCATCCCTTCAGCAGACACCAGTCGGCCAACATATCGGACCTCTTTGTGGAATAACTTGTACTTCTTCAGTTTAAGTTTTACCCCGTGGTGTTGTAAGGCTTGGAGGACCCTGTGCAACACCTGTACATGCTCATCAAAGGACTTGGAAAAGCAAAGCACATCATTGAGGTTTGCTTGTTACAACTAGCAAAAATTGAGTACTACTTAAAATAATATACAAACAATTTCAAAAATAAAGACAAAAGTCTGATAAGAGACGATAGAGAGGTGATGTGCTACTCAGAGGACCGTGGTCACAGTCAGACTGGGAACAAAATTCAGCCTGGCAATTTTCATCTGGACTGGCTCCATTTTTTCCCCAACATATGCACTTATGAGTTGCATAAAGCAATATCAGGCTATTTATAACTTATAGGGTAAATAATAGATATCAAGTTGGTACCCTAACAGCAGATGTAGCTATTTACAGTGATTCAAAAAATAATTTAATAAATAAATGGCCAAGAAATAGCCCAGGAAAAGTTGGCACTCCAAGGGGCACACTTAGGATTTTATTCATTTTACAATTGATATGGGCAACCCAGCTCTCAGTGCACTTATGCTACAATCCCTAACTTCACAAATAAAACAAATATGACATAATCATATGTCATGAATGTAGTTTATGACAAAATGCAATGCTGTCATCATGAAACAAAATAGCCAAAACTTCACACTGGACAAAAGCTTTCCTATAGGCCTAGCCTAATGATGATCTTGAAATGTGTCTGAAATTGAACATGACTAATCAGCTGAGCCATAATAACACTCTCGCCTTGATGTTAACACTAACAGGATTTTGTGTAGCAGTGGCATTGATATTTTGAATAAATGTGAACAAAAAACTTTTTTTAAAAAAAGGAGACAGAATATTATAGACTCACGGGAGGCGTAGCCTGAGCAGCCCCTTTAGCAGAGCAGCAGCAGTGAGTGCTTCGTCTGTGTGTCTACACCTGAGGTGTTCAGGTGCAGTGTTCAATGTAGGTCACTCAGAGCACTCAGAGCCCAATACACAATGACTGTAATTACACACATAAAACTGAGGAAAATAGACTCCATTTACATGTATATAGTGAGAGTGAAACACAAGCTTGTATAGACAGCTATATTGATTAAAATAGCAGTATATAATGTTACCTTTCCTTGTCATGGTTGTTGTTATTCTAGCAAACCTTGCCTTGTTTAATCTCTAATACTGATGCCATGTGACCTAGCTTGCTACACAGTTCCAATATCAAGTGGGCCACAGCCAAAAGGTTGATTTTTTTCCCCACAATTTTTCCACATTGCTGGTGGTCTTGCAGTCCATTAGGTAGGCCGGCCCATCTGGCATTTACCAGAGTTGCCAGATTGCCAGTCCGAGCCTGACCATGGTTATGCAAATAACCCAAAGATTTATTCCTTTTCTGTGGCACACAACACATAGGCTTGCTGATAACTAACTGCTATATTCAGATCTTAACAAGATATTCAGGACTGATGACAGTAGTATTAACATGATAAAAAGCAGGACTACGGCTACGTACTGACACTCCCCCACAGACACAAACAGCAGGGCTACAGCTACTTACTGACACTCCTCAACAGACAAACACACACATGAGAGAAGCTCTCATAACAGAGTTGCTAGCTCAGCTACAACACAGGTACCACACAGAATTTTTTACAAGGAACCATGAATGTCCCTCTAGAGACAGTCAAAGTTTCAGTGGACTCTCTGTGTTTCCAGCAGAGACACAGAGAATCTGACAACAGCTGCTCATGGCTGGTTAGCTCTGACTACCAGCTCTATACCTCTGTTCATGATACACTGAGAGGTGGTCAGTCTTAATCCACTCTGGTCAATGTCTACTTACCTCCCATGTAACACACTGTTGGTATGCCCCCTATTTGTCCTGTGCAGTCCTCTGATGCATTTTTTAAATATGCTGGCTTTATATAGGTAAAATGGTAATGGACGACTGAAAAACACAGCTGAATATAGACACATTGTAAAATGTCTGCACTGAAAGTACAGATGTGGCCGAAAATATTGGTACCCTTCCACCTTTTTGTAAAAAAACATTTTCTCTATATTAAGTTGAAACTCACAGAAGTATATGTTATTCACTTGTTATTTCACATTGAATATAACAGAAATACTGCTTTTGATTTACACCATAACATTTTATTTAATACAGTAAAACAAATGAAAATAGCATGGCCAAAAATATTGGTACCCTTAACTTAATATTTTGTAGTTATTGTAGGAAGCAATAACTGCAGTCAATCACTTTCTGTAACTCTGGTTACAGGTTTCTACATTTCTCTACTGGTAAGGCAAGGCAAGGTAAGTTTATTTGTATACATAGAGCATAAAAGGCATCAAGACAGAATATAAAAGCAACACAAATAAAAAGAAATTTAAATACAATTAAAAAGTGTTAAATTTGGAAATAAAAAGAAGCTAAAAAAGGAAAAGACATAAAACAGGAGAATAAAAGTTACAGTGCAGTGTAAAATATTAATCCTCAAATTTGGTTTAATAAAAGGCAACAGCAAACAGAAAAGCCTTCATCTCTGATTTAAAAGAACTGAGAGTTGCAGCAGACCTGCAGTTTTCTGGGAGTTTGTTCCAGATATGTGGAGCATAAAAACTGAATGCTGTTTCTCCATGTTCAGTTTTTACTCTGAGGACAGAAAGCAGACCTGTCCCAGATGACCTGAGAGGTCTAGATGGTTCATAATGTAGCAGCAGATCAGAAATGTGTTTTGGCCCTAAACCATTCAGCTGTATAAACCAACAGCAGTATTTAAAATCAATTCTTTGACAGCCAGGAATCCATGGTAAAGATCTGAGAACTGGAGTGATATGATAGATTTTCTTGGTCTTAGTAAGGACTCGAGCAGCAGCATTCTGGATCAGCTGCAGCTGTCTGATTGATTTTTAGGGAGACCTGTGAAGACAGCGTTACAGTAGTCAAGTCTACTGAAGATAAATGCATGGATAAGTTTTTCCAAATCCTGCTGAGACATAAGTCCTTTAATTCTTGATATATTAGGTGATAGTAGGCTGACTTTGTAATTGTCTTAATGTGGCTGTTGAAATTCAGCCACAGGTCCATGACTACATCAAGATTACTGGCTTGGTTTGTAGTTTTTTAACATTATTGATTGAAGTTTAGTTCTGAGTTTTAATCGTTCTTCCTTATCTCCAAAAACAATTACTTCAGTTTTGTCTTTGTTTAATTGAAGAAGATTCTGGCACATCCGATCATTGATTTGTTCAATGCACTTACTCAGTGCTTGTATTAGACCATAATCCCCTGGTGATATGGTTATGTAAATTTGTGTGTCATCTGCATAACTGTGGTAACATGATTTGTTGTTTTCCATAATCTGAGCTAGTGGGAGCATGTAGATGTTGAACAGAAGAAGACCCAGAATGGAGCCTTGGGGAACCCTGCATGCCATTTTTGCCCGCTCAGATGTGTAATTACCTATAGACACAAAGTAGTCCCTGTCCTTTAAGTAGGATTCAAACCAGTTCACAGTTCAGTACTGTGCCAGAAAGTCCCACCTAGTTTTCCAGTCTGTCTAGTAATATGTTGTAGTCAACCGTGTCAAATGCGGCACTGAGATCTAGTAATACTAATACTGTAATTTTGTCACTGTCAGTGTTTAGGTGTATGTCACTGAAGACCTTAACAAAGTAAGTACAAAGTAAGTGGTAAGTAAGTAAATAAGTAAGTAAATAAACTTTATTTATAAAGCACCTTTCAAAACCAGAGTTACAAGGTGCTGTGCAATGCAAACAATTGAGAGAAAAATAAAAGTAAAATAAAAAGTTTAACAACACGTAATATCAATATGAAAACAATAAAACCATATTAACTACATAGAGGGCAGACACAGAAGTCAGATATAACAATAAAAACAGTAAAATCAACACAGAGTAATCACATATGACAAGATAAAGTGCTTATGATACAGGTGAGTTTTTAAGAGCTTCTTAAAACTATGGACCGACTCTGCATTTTTTATTACTAGGGGAAGACAGTTCCAGAGGGTGGGGGCCACAACCGCGAAAGCACAGTCACCCTTGGTCTTAAGCCTAGATTTCAGGCCAGCCAGAAGGCGTTGGTCAGTAGACCTCAGTGATCTCACCGTGGCCAGGGGACACAATAATTCAAAGATATAAAGTGGGGCCAGCCCGTGTAGTACTTTATAGGTAATTAAAAGAATTTTAAAATCAATTCTGCATTCTATTAGTAACCAATGTAGGTTGGCCACCACTGGTGTGATGTGTGCCCTACGCTGTGTATTAGTCAGCAGTCTGGTGGATACATTTTGGACCAACTGGAGCCAAGACACAAAAGAGCGACTCAGGATTGTGAACAATGAATTGCAATAATCAAGATGGGAGGACACAAAAGCATGAGTTATTTTTTCCAGATCTTGAAAGGAAAATATAGCTTTGAGTTTTTGCAATGTTTCTTAGATGGAAGAAACAGGACTGGACCACTTTCTTTATGTGACACTCAAAGTTCATGTGTCAGTCAAAGAAGACTCCTAAGTTTCTTGAGGCTTGCTTAACATTTATTGCTAATGGACCAATACACTGCTGTACTTCTTCAGAAATGCTCTCAGAGCCTATAATAAGGACTTCTGTTTTGTCAGTGTTAAGTTGGAGGAAGTTATCTGACATTCAGTCCTTGATAGCTGTTAGGCACTCTTGCAAGGTGGAGAGTTTGCCCAGGTCATTTGAAGTGACAGAAAAGTATAGCTGTATGTCATCTGCATAGCAGTGATAAGACATACACCAATTAGGAAGACTTGACTTGAATTGACTTATTAGGAAACCAAGGGGAAGCATGTACAGGGAGAAAGGAATTGGACCAAGGATTGAACTTTGGGGTACACCACATGACAACTGAGCAGATGAGGACATGAAATTATCATTTGCCACAGAAAAGCTCCTGTCTGACAAATAGGAGGCAAACCAGTTAAGGGCAGTCCCGGTCATGCCCGCCCATTGCTTGAGCCTATTAAGGAGAATAGTTTGGCCTACTCTTCTTCTCAGGTTCCCTTGGGTTTGATGGATGCTGTTTCCCAACTGCAAGTTTCAGCTGTTTCCACAGATGTTAAATGGGATTCACATCAGGACTCATAGCAGGCCACTTTAGAACAGAACACATTTTCTTCTCATCCACTCTTTGGTGCTTTTTGATGTATGTTTGAGGTCATTATCCTGCTGGTAGACCCATGACCTGCGACTAATACACAGCTTTCTGACACTGGGTTGTATGTTTCGCTCCAAAATGCCTTGATAGCCTTCTGATTTCATTGTGCCCTGCACAGATTCACAGCACCCAGTGCCTGAGGCAGCACAGCAACCCCAAAACATCACTGAGCCTCCTCCATGTTTCAGGTAGGCATGGTGTTCTTTTCTTTGAAGGCTTCATTTTTTTCTTCTGTAAACATAAGGTTGGTGTGATTTACCAAAAAGCTCTAATTTTGTTTCGTCTGTCCAAAGCACATTCTCCCAGAAGGACTGTGGCTTGTCAACATGCATTTTGGCAAAGTCCAGTCTGGCTTTTTTGTGTCTCACTCTTAGAAGTGGGGTCTTCCTGGGTCTTCTACCATGGAACCGATTTTCATTCAGACAGTGATGGATGGTGCGACTTGAAACTATTGTACATTGAACCTAGAGATCAGCTTGGATCTGTATCGAAGTTTTCCTTGGTTCTTTATTGATCATTCAAGCAATCCTTCCTTCTAAAGGGTACCAGTAATTTTGTACTAATAATTTCAGCCATGTCTGTACTTGCATGTTTGATTGCAAATCATCATCTTCTGGTTAGTGCCAGGGAAGAGTTTATATCTCTAACCCCCACTGACAGCTAGAAACCACTGCTGCACTTGATGAACCTGAGTGAGCCAACCACAGGGTGAGAGCATGGGATTGATGCATGTACTGGAAGCCAAGAAAGAGACAGATCAAAGGTTTTCCTCTGATGAGAATAAAAGCAGACACTGGTATGTCAGTTCTGCCAGGAATGTTATCCTGAGAAGAGTTCAAACTCTTTCCTTCTGTCACTTTTTGATTTCATTCAGTTTTACGAAACACAAACGATTTAAAGTGAATCACCGGGAAATTAATATCTCTCACTGTAGGAGGTTTTGACAATAGTAAAGACTCCATGAGAAACCGGGAAAGGTAATACAAATAACATGAGACTATACAGTATATCTTTTACCAAGGTCTCTGATACACAGTATGCACATATCTGTATAAACTGTGGGAAGTAATTATTGTAAATATGAAATCACTTGAGTTTGTGATGCTCCAACAATATTAAGAAAAAAAAAATATTACAAATGTTTCATGCTTTTTGGTGGTTAGTTTTCAGTGCTGAACTTAACTACACTGCCCCTTATGGGAAAATTAAATTTGTGTTAAGCACTGTTATATATGCAAATCTTTGTAAAATACTGATTGATATTCTTGGAACACTGCTCCACCAAATTTCTGCCTTAGAAATTTGAAATATTTGTTGATGAAAACCGGCTCACAAACTGAGTTAACTGAGTGGAGAAAAAAAGACACATTCCTTAAGCCAACATGAGTATGAAAAGCAAATAAACTACCATGAGATCAGTTGGTAGAATACATCCTTAGATGCAACTGTTCAGTGATGTATACTGGGGTCATCAGGTGTTTCAGGTCTTACAACATTTGATGTAACCCTCAGTGATCCAGCTGCGATTGATCAGGTCACAGCTTGTGTTCAGGTAGCATTTTCTTCTGTCCATGGGTGTCCTCTCCTAATCCAGAGCCATCTTTTCTGCTGCCTCTGTGATGTTTTAGATGTCACTCTAGTGATACCCAGCTGGCTCAAGGTTTTGTAGAGTGATTTCCCCAACCCTGTTTCTGGCAGTCGATGACCAGTTCTTCATATTTGACCCTCCTCTCGTACTTCCTTTAGACGATCCTCCCACAGCACTGTAAGACGATGGTCTTAGCTTCAGAGACTAGGAGGATGTCTGGCCTCAGGGTAGTTGCAATGATGTACCGTGGAAACTTGAGTGGATTCTTTCAGGTCCACAAATAATTGCCAGTCTTGTGCAGTTGCCAGGATCCCTGATGGTTTCTCTGGTCCTGCCTGTGGCTGTTCACCTGCTTGCACAAAAGAGCTCATCAGTGTGGAGTGGCATGCTCGTTTGCAGCTGTTGATTCTGATGCTGATGGCCTCTGGTTGTGGCACCAGGTGTAATAGACCTGCCCTAGCATATTTGGGCAGGAGCTCAGAATGTGCTCAAGTATTCCTCTTGCTGGGCACAATGGGCAGTCTGGGGACTAAACTTTGACACAGCTGAAGAGATTTGAAGGACTGGGCAGGACAATCATATACCACCTAGATCAGGAACTTAATGCACTGTTGTTCTGCCTGCCAGAGGTCTGTCCATGAGATTTTCCGATCCATGGCCTACTCCAACCTTGCCCAGGCCCCTGCTGGCCTATGCCTGTAGCTCTGCAGGTCATCTCATCCTCCATTCTATCTTTCCCTCTCATGGCCTTGTCATATTGAGGAGTTGGGAACATTCCCATGCCAGCTCTTCCTCAGGTCACTGGTCTCACCAAGATCCTGTGGATCCCAAAGGTAAGCTAAAGGTAAAATGTGTTTAAGTGTGCAACTCGTACTAACAAGTAATTCAAAAGTTTATATAAAAGTATCAGCACAGCAATCTAGTCCTGTACACTTTTCTGAAGTATATCTTAAGTATGTATAAAGGTAAACTTAAGGTATCCATGTGAAAGTGTGCAAAAAATATTTAACTGGTATGTCAAAAGTATAGGTACAAGTATAAGCCTTTCCCAGACGTGTATCCTTAGTATGTACTGTATATGAAAGGTAAACTAAAGGTATAGTATCTGTAAGACTGTACAATACACCCTATACACTCAGTATAAAAGTAAATACTGTCTTAAAATTTGTAAAAAGTTTGAAAGTAGTATGTCATAAGTTAATACAAACTTTCCCAAACCCATACCTTCCCAAAATGTATCTCATGTACATGCATCAAAGGTGTACTTCTCATTATTAGTATTAGTACTAGTTTTGGTAAGGGTTGTCATAGCAGGAGAAGCACAGGTGTTACTAATAACTTTAATGATGGCTCAGCTTCAGTAATTATTGCAATGTAACAATGTGTTTGACCATAAAAACCTGTGTGTTTATTTATGTATTCATTTGATTTTTGAGTATGATGATCAGCAGTAGTAGTGTCATTAGTAATCTGAGGTTACAGACAGTCTAAAGTTGAACAGAGACAGCAAAGGGTGAATCAAGCTGGAGCTGTCACACCGTTGGACCAGTAGAAGCCAGGAGGGGGGGAAAGTGGAAGTGGAAGGCTGTGTGTGTGTGTGTGTATATGTGTGTGTGTGTGTGTGTGTGTGTGTGTGTGTGTGTGTGTGTGTGTGTGTGAAGGGGGAGGGGGTGTGCTCAGCTGTGTGGGGCAGGAAACCAGCTGCAGCTGGACTGCAGCATGCACCAACCTGCACTCACTTTCACACACAACGATACATGGGTGTGTACGCAGCCCTGCTGTCTGCGTGTCTGTCAGAGACAAACCCACACAGAGGCATACACACTGAGGCACATCCATCTGCACACACAGATAAATATACAGTATCAGACATGCATATACATGCACACATCAACACACACACACACACACACACACACACCAGTCCAGGCTGTGCCTGGGCCCAGTGTTTGCTGTCATCACCCCAACCCTCCTTTGATCACAGTCCAGCAACAGAAAGGCTGCTATGCTACTAACACAGTCTGTTTCTCCTGTGTCAAACCTCCAATAATTCATTGTCTGTGATTTTCAGAATTAGCGGAGCGGACAAATCTGCTAGTGCTGTCAGAGATAAAAAGGTCCTGTTTGAGGGTGAAGCAGGTCTGTGAAGCTAATTTGTGGAAGTGCTACAGTACAGCATGCATATTTAAGAATCATTACAATCCTAAGATTCTTTTGACTGTTCAGCTGACCTTCAAACAAACACACCTCTTTTACTGTAAATGTAGTGTGTGGAGTTTTCTGGCAGCTCTCTGTGGAGCTATTGGAGTGGAATGGAGTGGAGCAGGGCCGGATTTAGTGATTTGGGGGCCCTAGGCAAACTCAGTCATGGGGCCTCCTGTGCTTGATTTTCACTCTTTCTCTAATTGAGAATGTCAGTGGTGGTGGTAGATAAAGTACTTAAATCTTTAAACTAATAATACCACACTAACAAGACTTCCTGAATTCAAAAGTTTACTTTGGTAAAAGTGCAGAAGTTTTATTAGCACAATTGACTTACATTTACTTAACATCTGGCCAAGGTGGAGCTCATTTTAGCTTCTTTATATACAGCTGGACAGTTTAATCTATCATCATGCATCATATTTCCTCTGTTGATTGTATATTTTGTGTGTCGCTTAGTAGAAGTGTACAGTTGCATAAAATGAAAATATTAAAGTAAGATGTATGTACCTCATAACTGTAAGCATAACGCTTGAGTAAATGTACTTGTTTACTTTTAACAATATGGTATTAAGGAGGTTGATGGTTTCCATAACTGCAGTCATTTACCAGGTTTTTCCTCTGCCTCTCTAACATGAACTGCTCACTGATGCAAAAAACTAAATTTATTTAATCAAGTGAGGTAGGCTACTTGTACTTTAGGCTACTTTAACATTATCCGTATGCTACTTTATGCTCTTTATGCTACTTCATATTGATACTCAAGCACATTTACAGATTAAGATGTTTGTTACAAAATATATGAAGATCCTGAATATATGAAGACACATCATTAAGACACAACATTATAGATTAAAATACCCAACAATAGCTACATAAATTACATCTATTAAAATTAACATTCAAATTTTACTTATGAGGAAATATGTCTGTAATAATAATACAAGTAAAACTGTAAATATAGTACTTTGACTTGTAATGGAGTATTTATATATTGTAGTATTGTGACTTTAAGGATCTGAATACTTCTTCTATCACTGGGACCAGCAGGTTGCTGCACATTGTCTTCTTCTCTCCCTCTGTCCTGAAAGCAGTTTTCCTCTCTTATAGGCTACTAGTTGACTCTCCCTCTTCCTTGAATGCAGGTTTTTCTTTCACCATTATCATTATCGTCAGTCTCTTTGTCTGTTTTCATGAAGGTTTGAGAGGAAAGAGGGTCAATGTTCCCATCATCTGACAAGTGAGTTGATACAACAGGAGGGCGTTAGTAACTGTGGTCCTACTAGTTGTTTCGAGGGGAACACCAGTTTTTACAATGACTGCCTTACGTTTCCTCTGAGTTTTTTCTTTTGAAATGCACACTGTAATAACTCTGTTTCACTGTTTAATGTGGTGTTAGATTGCACATTACCTGGATGAGTTTCTGTGTCCCTATCAACATGTGAGTCTAGAGGTGCTGTTTTCAGCATAGTCTCTACCCTTTAGCACAGGCAATTCTTGGTGTTCATTTTGAATGTCCTCTGAGGTTTAAAATATGGAAGTGCTAAATCAATAAGCACAGTTTTGGTCAAATCAAATTCTTCCAAAGCACATTCATGTAAAATGTCTTTAAACTCTTGAAAGCCTTTATTCTCTGGAGGCTCCATAATTGTCACACATTAATGTCTCCATCGCTGTATTTCATTCTGACTTCTCCAGCAGAGTTTGTGTTTTGTGGTGTGATTTGTCGTCGTGTCTGTCTCAGTTGGGGCAGCCCTTATGGCAGGCAGCCTGTTGTACAGATGTTCTCAGACTAAACATTAGGAAGTTTTCAGAGAAAAGGCAGTCTGATGGGCGAGGTCACACAGCTTGGCGCGGCTCTGATGTAAGATGGCCAACAACTAAAGCTGGGGGATGCACTAGAAGAATTTTAAAATGTTAGCCAATTTCACACACTTAACAAGGGAATCTACAGTTGTGCCAACAATAGGTTAAGATAGGGCAAAAATTTGATATTTAAAATCTAGTTCAGTAGGATCCAACAAATAGACTGATCCCCTAGGTCTCAGACAGGGTTGAGACAACTTATTTTAATTGTATATCCATCTTCTTAAAGAACCAGGATCACTCTTCTGGCTCTGGACGAGCAGAATTTTTGTTTGAATGCATGTCTCCCACTGCCCCCTTCCTCTCTGTGATATTATAATGAGATCCAGATGCTGGGGATTGAGACTGGGGCTTGGGGCTGAGGTTGGTGCTGCAGATTGGGTTGAGGCTTGGGGCAGCTGTGGCGTCAGAGGTAACATTAACGTTAGATGACAATCATTGTTAGTCACTGTTTCATCACAGTTCTCATCTGCACTACACGCAATTTCATTTTCTCTGATCCTTTATTTAAATAGTATTCTACATAATCTGCAAATCACTTTTCTGAGAAAAAGCATGCAGAGTGGGCAAAAAAGTCACAGATGGAACAGAAGCTAATTTCTTTGACGTCATTCAATGGGACAGGAAATGTGAAAATCACAGGACCTTTGATCCATTTAAGAGGCACATAAAGTAAAAAACTGTTTTGCTAAATTCAGAAACTAAAGCTGAGAACACACCAGAAGATTACAGACACTTACAAAGACCGGACACCCAGACATAATGATTTCCACCAACACACATAGATCTTGTTCGCATTGACAGTCAGAAAGGAGCACATATTCAACAATCAAGTAAATACTGAAGACAGCACTTCGGATGACAACTAGACTGTGATTGAAGTTGTGTTCTCTGGGCAATCCAGTAGGAATGTGAATTCTTGCGTGTTCCTGTAACAAAATAAAATTGGTTGTAAATTAACCAGTGAAACATCTCAACATTCACTGATGGGATTTGCATACAGTTTTGAACAGACATTCATGGTTCCAAGACAATGAATCCGGATGACTTTGGTGGTGAGAGGGAAAGGTGAGGACAAATTTTGTCCTCAAAATTGGATGGATTGGATGAATTATAATAACTTTCAGGATCTCTTAACTCTTCATCTAGCACCATCATCAGGTCAAAATTAAAATGTTACCAATACTTTGGTTCATGACCTGCCAAACTAATGACATTCCCATCAGCCTCAGCTGTACTTTGTGGTAAGTTGTAATCAACAAATGTTTGCATGCTAACATACTAAATTAAGATCATGATGGTTATCTGCTATGCATCAGCATGTTAACATTGTCATCTTAAGATGTTAGCAGGCTGACATTTGAATGTAGCTAAACTGCTGAGTACAGCTTCACAGAGCTGCTAGCACAGCTGTATAGACTCTCATTACTTACTGAGGTTTTCCAAAACTCTCCATATATACCAACCTGTATTTTATGCAAACTCTGAGAGTCTTATTACCTCATCAGTGTAAGCCTCTCTGTCACACCCTCACTTTGTGATTTAGACCGACGAGGCAGCTAGATTTATACCTTACCGTGTTGCCAAGTGGTTCCTTGCTGTTTTTGCCAATATGTTTCACATTTTGTTTGTGTTCCAGCAATAAATAAGTACCTTACGGTAAATGACACAGTAAATGACGCATCGTCAAAGTATCCGACCACGTCCGTTGACCTTTCCACGTGGAGGCTGCAGTGGGGGGGGGCACTTGTTCCAGGCTGGTTTTCCTCCACAGCTGTCTGGGAGCCCTGCAGACATGAAGGAGGAGGCTTGTCATGAGCTCACATTCGCATAGAGAGTGCAGGGTGTGCACAGGGTCTTTGATGTGTCTTTGTGCAGCAAGGCTATGTAGGCAGGGAGGCACACATGGCAAACTGATGGCGAGGCGTGCTAGATGTTGCATGAGATTTTTCAGGGCAGAGGCCCTCTTTCTCAGATTTTATTTTGAATCCTCTCTCACTCAGTTCATTGATGTATTCTCTACACCCTTTCCATTGTCTCTTTTTCCCACAGCCGTCAACCCTGTAAATCTTTAGCTTTAGCTTTGTCTTACATCTACCACTACTACCATAGTGTCTGCACTTGCATGTGTTTACTACATACCTCTGAGTACTATGTGGTGCTGTGATTATGTACAGATGTTACTGTTTGATTATTTTAGGGAAGAAGTGCTTCTTTAATGACACTATACTTACTTACTATAGTTCTTGATAGATATATTGAAGAAAAATGCTCTGAAGATTGCCCTGAATGTTCAAAACATATTTTCTTGCACAATTGAAAAAAAAAAAAATTGCTGTCTTATTGAGGTCAACAGATTCAAATATATTCAAGAAGAAAACAGGTTGTGCGAACTGTAATTTGAGAGAAGTAGAATGAGTCCAATTTTTATGTACTTCACTCAAGGTTAATACTATAATATATAGTGACAGTTTTTCTTGAAATCAAACCCTGAAATATTCAGATGATCACAATTTGTTACGCCCTTTTCCCCTGCAGGAACTCATTCATCTTTGGCATGAGATTCTTTCTTGCATTTCACCAGTAAAGAATCCTGGTTTCTGCTGTGTCCAGCTCAAGTTGGTCAGTGGTCATTAATAGCACAGTTTTACAGTTTGTCCTACTTTTTTTGGACCCTGCACTGTTTGACTGTTTTGTATAACTGGTCAGACTGGGCTTATCTTTATTAATAACACCATAATAATAATAATAATAATAATAATAATAATAATAATAATAAGAAGAAGAAGAAGAAGAAGAAGAAGAAGAAGAAGAAGAAGAAGAAGAATGATAACAATAATAAACCATCATCATCATCATCTTCTATAAGATCAAATCTGGACTCACTGGCCATAAGCTATAGTGAGTGAGAGTTTACCTTCTTTCCCTCTCACTTAGCCAGTCATTTCTTCCCTCCTCTGCTGTCCCGCTGTGGTGTCAGTCTCCTAAACTTCCATCCATGACAGCGTCCATACTGGGATTTGCCTCCCCTCGCACAATACCCTGCTGTAGATCAAACCACCACAGCTGGATGCCTCTATCATGCTGAGTAGGGAAGAAAGAGGGGTGAGCCTCATTCTGTACCAGGCGGGACGGCCTCTTGCAGGAGATTTCCAAAGCTTTGAAGTCGAGTTTCCTACATTTTCACACACACACACACACACACACAGACACACACACACACACACACACACACACACACACACACACACACACACAGAGTGTTCTGACCGATTTACTATCATTTCCTACAGTCTCCCTGAGACTCCCAGAACAGTTGTATGGCTGAGCAGACAGCTGAGGAGGTGTAGAATATAGAGCCTTGTGTAAAGCTTGGGTGTCACACAAAGTTAACCACAGTCTAATTAGCGTCTTTAGTGGAAATTTACTGGCTTCCTCAAGAGTCAAGGTGACAGGTCCAGACCAGAGGAGCCAGAAAAGAACTTCCGGACAACAGAGCCTCTTTAACAACGTCTTTTTTTTCTTTTCTTTTTTTAATGCTGTATAACATCCAAGGTGCGCAGCTGATTTCCTTTTGCAGAGAGCAAATGATGCCTCACCAGCCTGCCAGGTAAACACACCAGGGTTGGGCCATACACACAAAGTATGACAACATGAAACACATGCAATCCGACATGCAGTCAGAAATTGTTGTCACACAAATCACACGTGATGTTGCAGCAGCAGCTGACCACAAACCAAATCACATTAGGGACTGAAAAATCATATTGAAACCATGTTTGAATCATATTGAAACCATCATATTGAAACCGTGGCCCTGCAGTTGTTATACCAGTAAACTGCTTTGTAGATATAATGCGCTCATGTGAGTTTAGACTGCACATAGTATTGATTGACATCAGAAGTCTACTTTGAACTCATATTTATTAAGTTTTGAGAATTACATGTGAGAATGGTCACCACATTGTTCACCACATGATCATGTGATTAATCGCATGTGTCAGAGGAATAGCGAATCCAAGGATCCAAGGATTTAACGTGCATCTGCCCCATTGTTCTTCTTTTTTGGTTAATTGTATCGTGTGAAATTGTGTAAAAAAATCTACTGCTGGTAGAGGAGGAACATCAGAGGAAACAGATAACAGGAGGAATATAGCGCAAAAATGATGTATGAAAAGAGTGCAAACAAAATCAATAAAAAATGGTATAACATCCTAACAAAAGTGCATTTAAAAATAACAGTTTACAGATAAGCACTAACAGATTATAAAACTAGGAGGGGATGACCATGTACTTAAGTTAATACAAAGGACATGTTCTATTGACCCAATTCCCATTTTATTTTAAGTCATAAAATAATAAGCAATTACTCCCATTTTTGACTCCCTTTGACATCTTTGTGGAAAATCTTAAATTAAACAAAAGTCTCAAAATCCAGGCTTCTTTATTACATGCGCAGTATAATGTGAGCTTTGGAGAATGAATGCGTGATCAGTAACTTATATAACATATTTGTGTGATCTTTTCACGACTCCTGTGTGACATCAGTTTCACTCCTTGTCAGTCTCACTTTCCCTTCTATAACAATCACATCTTAGATTTGGGGTCATTATTTGTATCATGTCAAAATAACCTTTTTTCGATTATCCTCTCATAACTGACGAGGCTAATTTTGCTTCCACAAGACAAAGCACATGATCTGGAGAGAAATCTACTTAAGACAAAACAATGTGATTACGGCATAAAAAGGTCATAGATCATAAAATTGGTGATCAAAATAATTACTTCAGTTACACAGGTGTTCAAACATGATACGTAGTCTAACAATTTTATTTATGCTGTATAGATCAGTTGGTTAGTAGATTTACACCACAAAATCCCTTTTCATTTTTTATCTTCTTAACTGGATAGTGAAATCAGGGAGGAGCAGAGAAGACTGAGAGGCTCCAGGGTTCCAGTGAGCAGTCACTTCCAGTCTGAGGTGAAACATCCCCAAACCCTGACAATGAAGCTGCTTCCTGTCAGGTCAGTCCTGGTGGAGCAGCCTCAACCCCAACACACAAAAACTGGCTCCAAAGCCAGTCACCAATGAAGACATGACTGAAACTCAATCAAGTACGCAGTGGAGACTGATGCAGAGCATTATGAGATTTCTTTCTCATTTTGGTGACAAACCAGTGATCTAACTTGCTGTGACCTGGTCAGTCCTGTGGTTTCCTGAAATAAGAGCGCCCCCTAGTGCACAGGAAAGTCACTGACCACTCTAAAAGTGTCAAAAGTTGGCATCTTCCCATCCTATCACTCAAGTTTTGTTACAGAAGTAGTGAGTGCTGAATGTAAATTATATAGTATCCTGAGGTATAGGGCAGTGACTCACCCTCACCTTAAACATATCCAATCCATACCTTCACTCAACCTGCCATTCCAGCAGAATTCCCACTTCAGCTGACAGCTGACTGGGTTATGTGATTTAATTTGTCTATTTAGTGATACTGTATAAGGACTGTAGTTTTATACATGGATTGATTTACAATTAATGGACTAGAAAGGCTTTTAAAAATTATTATTATTACATATATATCAATTAGTCCATAATAACACTTTTCACAATTAAGAATGGCTATTTGACAAAAAAAATCTCAAGGTCCAATTACAGCTTTTGGCTCAAGAAAAAGTCAAGACTGAACTTTTGAGAGCAGTTACATTTGTTGCACAGTTTTATTTTGCTAAAATAAAATACCCATCTATTGTATTTAAAACTATATCATCCCTCTGAGACCTTTTTCACTAGACTACATGTGCCATGGACTTTATTTTACTTTTACTTGCATCAAACTATGTCACAACATTGACTGACAGATTCTCAGTTCTTTATGAAAGCATATTAGTAAAATTATATCTATTGCAACTCTATCTATATCCATCCACCCCAAATACCCCACACAACATCCATTTCTCATTAAGAGAACCAAACCGTATCTTGGTGGTGTGATCAAAGGGGCCCCTCATGCTAACATTTTTTTGAGTGTATATTTGAGTGTGTGTGTGTGTGTGTGTGTGTGTGTGTGTGTGTGTGTGTGTGTGTGTGTGTGTTTTGTGGGGCCTCCCTGTTCTGATTTTGGGTCAACGAGTTCCAGTCACCCTTGTTGTGATGCCAGTCTTAGTGCTAGTGAAGCATGAACAGCTGATGTCATGGTGCCCCTGGATGACACCCACCACCCAAACTCTCCAGCGGGCTTGTTGAAGGATGTCACTAACTGGCTCGTGTCAGTGACCCCCCTTTCCTTAAACACACACACATTAAAACAGTTCTCTTGGCATTGGCACCACTTGGCCTGTGGCTGAGTTTTACGGCTGCACACAGTCAGTGATGGAGTTTCAGGGGGATGTGGGGATTCCTTGCAAGAGGGTTGGCTCACCGCCTGTGGATATTGAATCAGCAGTCAA
This sequence comes from Thunnus albacares, assembly GCF_914725855.1. Lineage (NCBI taxonomy): Eukaryota > Metazoa > Chordata > Actinopteri > Scombriformes > Scombridae > Thunnus > Thunnus albacares. The sequence goes on from NC_058113.1 coordinate 1,529,647, forward strand.
AAAGTAACTTCCTCGATTCCACTGTTCTTTTCCTCGGGTGCCTGAAACATATGGATCGAAGTATAAAGCCTATAAACTAGACAAAGACCATTACATGACATCACCAAATAGGAGTGGATAACTAAACTACCACCAGCCAGCTCTAATGCAGCTACCATTATGGACTCACTTACCTCATGGGTCACCTGAGTGGTATTGCCTGTGTCACTTGGCTGGTTACTGCAAGTGCGTATACGGCCATGACTGGATGTAATCCTTGAATGCAGTCGTGACGATAGGCAAGACAAGCGGCCCCCACCAGTCAATCAGACTTAAGTTGAGTCATGAGCCTAGACCCCGCCCTCTCAGGCAGTCCAAGACAGCAAAAGAAATAAAACCTCTCTAGTTTTTCCATTTTTCTATCCAACATTCCACAAATAGAAAATCACAAAAATGACTCCAAAATCTTAATTATACATCGATCTGATGAATGAAAAATACAATTTTATAAAATTGAATTAAATTATCCAATTTCCTATTTTTTATTTTTTATGTGGAAAATTGAACTGACAACTGTTATATGGACAGGCAAAAATGCCAATTAATCATAAATCTCATAATGTTATCATACATTAAAACATTATAGCTACATCCATATAGCACTGGACTATGATTAAGTCAAAACTGTAAGATGACAGCCTTTCAGTAATAGTATTCAAGTACATCCTCTAACTGAGGAAACATCACCCTATCACTCTCATGATTATTTCCCCCTGTTTTTCAGGTATGTTGTCAGTATTTTACACTGTGAAAGTGGTTGTAATAATTTGCTAACATGTTTTTAGTGTCAAGAGAATGTTCATGTAACATTCTGAATAAGTTAGAGTTAAGCTTTGTCAAGTATGGTGAAGTGTGTGTGTGTGTGTGAACAAAGCCCCTGCTTGTTATCAGAGTTCAAGCCATGACTTTGTCGACTGCTTCTGCCATTTTATGTTTTCTGTGAATCATTTTTGTAAGTTTTGTGAGAGTTTACTGAGCCATAGCTACTTATTACTTGCCAGTAACAGTAGAGAAAATGAGAACTATGTGTCAAAGAAATACTATATATTGATGTAACTTATTCTTGTACAACCTACCTGTTTCTGTAGTTATGTTTAATTATAAATTGTCTATATATTTCAGTCCTGCACAGGTCTGATTTTCAATTTGCCCCGTCCCTGTGACGTGCAATACTGTACCTGTCCTGCCACCTGCACATATTTCCATGTGCAGTGGAAGCATCTCATACTGATCACCGTACAGTGATCAACCGCGAATTTGGCTCAGAAAGCATGAGATGGAATCATTTCAAGCACTGTTTTAATTCAGTTAAGCAGCAGTGTGTTTAAAGTGATCATTTTGGGCCATTTCATATGTGAAATTAAGATAATATATTTTAAAACAACACAAGTAATTCAGAAAATGCAATTTGAATGAATATTTTTTTGCTTATTTTCATAATATTGAGCGGCACATCTCCACAGTTAACATGCCTGTTAGTAACGCACCAGATTGAAGCGGCTCTCATTTTCCAGGTGGCCAGTTCAAGATCAGAAGATTAATTGATAAAGAAAATAATAGTAGCAGCCCTAAAATAAAGCCTCACGTAGGCTGCATAATCTTTTTATGTGTATTATTTAAATTGGGGGCCTCATTCAGCACTAAGCTTTCAAAGATAGCTATACTTGCCAATCACTCAGACAGAGTGTAATCGATAGGCATTACAGGAACTAACGCAAACAAACTGAAAATCTATCTATGCTCAAATCAATAAATAGTCCAGCATCACCTGATAACCATATAGAGCAAACAGACCAAACAGCAGCTTTAACCATACTTCACTAGCAAGGACCACACCATCAACAAAATACGTTTGGATGATTTATAAAGGAAAACAATTGATGTGCATAGTTCTTCTGGTTGCTGGCTGCGTTGTGGGGAAGCTCATGGGGAATCCGCTGTAGCACCCGGGCAACAGCGGACCTCATCGGGACCCTGCGAAGGAGAGGAAGAAGCAGGAAGAAAGAAATAGGGTGGGAGGGAGGGGTGCATAATACAAGAGCGGAAGAAGAGGAGAGGGTTAGTTGGTATTTATAGGATTGCTGGAAGTAGCATAGTTGAGATGTGGTCCTGCTCCTGAAACTTCGCTTAATGGCTTCAAATAGAGATGAGCAGGCACCAAAAGACAGGCAGTAGCTAACAAACCAGTGACGCAGCAGCACAAGACCCATTAAGTTCTTATCCAAAATATGTACAATAATGTAGCTTAAGTAGCTTACCTCAAACATCTTCAATGAAAATATCTCCTGATAACGTTAGTCCAATAATTTAAAGTTCAGTCTGTGTGTCACCCTGGTGCCCTGATTTAAGTTTTATCCTGTGGGACACCTCCAACAACGTCCAGTAAGTTACTTTAACAAGTGATGGAAAGTACCTCTCCTATAATTTGTCTTAAACTGCTGGATGTCCTGCGTACTCCAGTGAAAATTCATGCAAGCAGGTTGGTTTGGGGCTGAATAAGCAGCAACATTTAGTGGTTCGTCAGGGAAAATTGTGTGGGACCCGGGACATGCACTTGCAAAAGTCAGTTTCTTTCCTGAAGAAACGGACTCCCGGAGTTTTTACTTGGTTGGGCATATTACCACCAAGGTCATCCAGGGCTGCTGTTCGCTGTTGGGGTGGTCTGGTCTGATCCAGTGAGCAGCAGGTGTGACAGCTCTGTTGTTGAAGCTCTTGAAGCTAATTCAACCTGCCAACTTAATTCAAAACTTGAGTCAAGTGATGCAACACTGTGAGCATCATAGCCTGTGAGAGGTCAAAAATTAAGAAATGAGCGGACACAGCACAGTCTGGCCTACCCTCAATGCTGCAGGTGGTGTAGAAGACAGAGCCGATACACAAAGCAGATTTGGAAAGGACCAGAAAGGATTGATGCAGTGCAGTGGTCAGAGAATTAAAACATTAAGTTGTATTATTACTATTTTATTTTTATGTTAATATATTTATTATCTTACACCCGTGATTCAACCCGCATGTTCTTTGTTTTACCCAGAAGCGAACTAAACGAAATAAAATTAAGACAAAATACCACCAATGAACCACTTTTTTTGTGAGTCATCCATTTGGTGCCCGAGTGTGGGTAGTGCAGGACTCTGATATATTTTCTAATTCTAATACCGTTCTGATTAAACGCATTAAAAAATAAGAGGCTCCACCTAGTGACGTAACAGCAAATATACACATTTTATGACAGTTACACTGCATGTCCCTCATCTTCTGTATTATCAGTTAATGTATTTTTAATCAGTTGAATTATTAACAGCTGATAATCAATTAATCATTGACATCCCTACTTTATATCATCTGTTTTCTCTGTCCTAGTAGGCCCAATTTGCAACATAGCTAAGCCTATGTGAAATTTCTGAATAACCTAAACGTGGGTGTGGGTGGATGTGTTTTAAGAACAGGTACCACAGCTGAATAGGGACAAAATAAATCTTGTTCTTTTAGAATGAAACTTATTGATATAGACCCACATACAATATATTTCTGTATTATAACCTTTATTTTTATCACATAATTATGCAAATTAGGCAAACTCATGAAATAAGTCTGAACAAATATAGCAATTTCAGGTGTGTTGTCTTCCCTTAATCTTATGTGTATATTAATTAATTAATTAATTAATTATGAACATAATGTAATGAAAGGTTATGTAGATGGTGAATTATTTGAAAGAGTAAAAACTGAGACAAGCTTTGGAAAAAAGAAAAACTATCTGTTGTGGCATTTAAATTACAAAAAACTGGCAATAGAAAAGCTGTTCAAAAGCATCTTCCCTTAAAACACTATTGGTCTAGAGTACTTGATTGCTGCATTAAGGAAACAGCAGCAATGGTTATGTGCGTAAGTGGCTGAAATCTCATAATTTTGCATAGTGTTATTTGTTTAGCAGGCATCAAGTAATGTAACCTGTAACATGTTTTACAAATTGCAGATGGGGGATATGACTTGGCTGCAGCTTGAAAAAAAATTCAGTCAATTTTTTTTGCTTTAATCCCTGAAATATTTCATAAAGTATGGAACTTTTACAGTAGTAATACAGCTGAAATCCATATTCAGGTAACAGAAGTCCAAGGTTGAAAGAATTTGGTGAAACACCTGTTCACAAGGAAATGAGAAATGACACGCTTTATACTAAAAATCTATAGGGAATTGTCGGACGACATCAAGAAAAGTACTGCTGTCACTGTGTCCAGGCCTCTGTTTATCTTAAGTTACTATTTTTCTGATATGGTCATCAAATATCAAATCGGTACCAGTGTTCACACACACTCTTCGACTATGCACATTTTACTCAGCCTTCAATGGGAAATTCAATGCAAAAATGTAGCTTAACCACTGTAAGCGTGTAGAATTACACTTCCCCTAGAGAAGACCTTGCCAAGGGGAGGAAACCATGACAATGCATAACTTTTGAGACACTCAAAGGGAAGCATTGCAAAAGTGAGTTATAAGTATCTTTCTCTGAGGATGTCGGAAGACATTAAGCTCCCATAAAAGACATTTTCTATCCCATTCATTTACACATGGGATAAATATTTACTGTCATAAACTTCAATAGGAAATTCACCTAGCTCCACCCTCTCATTCTCCTATATCAAAAGGCTCTGGCAAGAAAGAAAGGCTGGTGTTACAGAGAGGAAACACGAGGGAAAAGTCTTCAAAACAAATTGAAAAAAGCTGCAGCATCTGGTCATAATTCTGTCAGAAAGGCCTGTTTGACTGGACCAGTATGTTTCCCCAAGGTTAAGTCAGCAAATAGATTCCCATCCACCCCTACTCACAGATGTATGTTGGACTATAACACACTGGGTAACCGGATTGGGATAATGATACTGTAGCTGAAGGTCAACCAGAGAGCAGCAGACATATGGGCAGATACTAAAGGCAGCTGGCCATGAATCCATACAAGCTCACAGTAAACTGTTTTCTTGAGCATTAAAGTTCATTTATAAATTTCATGACTTCAGAGCAGTGTGTGTGGCAAACTAATCTTAGATTCACACATCGGTAACATGACCTAAGTGTTGAACTTCAGTGACATGATAACAGATGGATGTATACAGATGGGTGACAAATTAAAGGAAAAAACAATATAAAGTGTCTTAGTAAGGTGTTGGGCCACCACCCACATGCCACCAGAACAGCTTCAGTGCGCCTTGGCATTGATTCTACAAGTTTCTGGAACTCTACTGGAGAGATGAACACCATTCTTCCAAAAAATATTCCATCCATTCTATCCATTTGGTGTTTTGATGATAGTGGTGGAGAGCGCTGTCTAACACATCAGTCTAAAATCTCCCATAGGTGTTCAACTAGGTTGAGATCTGGTGACTGCGAAGGCCAGAGCATATGATTCACATCATTTTCATACTCATCAAATCATTCAGTGACCCCACGTACCCTGTGAATTGGGCCATTGTCATCCTGGAAGAGACCACTCCCATCAGGACAGAAATGTTTCCTCATAGGATAAAGGTGATGACTCAGAATAACTTTGTATTGATTTGCAGTGACCCTTCCCTGTAAGGGGACATGTGGACCCAAACCATGCCAGCAAAATGCCCCCCACAGCATAACATAGTAGGGGTGTGCCCGAATACATATACGTTTTTCAGCAAAGCACAAACATTTATTTGGTACAAATATTTTAAAAATTATTTGTTTTTGGGAAGAAAAAAAAAAACATGTCAAATACCAGCGAGCAGGTTGGTTACATTAGCTATCTCAGTCTCTCTCCTCTGCTCCGCTGTTACGTCTAGCAGCAGGTCTCAACTAGGGGAGTCACATCAACCTGCTGCATGACACACATTTGCTTATTTGGCCATCACCCCCCGGAGTCTGAGAGCTGCTTACAAGGGACTATCCATAACCTATTGTTCCACTTCTCCTTTCCATAAAGTTAGGTTGTAAAAAAAATAGGCAATAAATGAAAGTGCAAAGCAAGAATCACCTTTGAAGTTCTTCTCTACATGTTACACACTGTGCTGTCTATGTGTTATTGATATATAAATAAGTAGAGGTCTGTCTGCATGTCAGTAATGCAGTTGGTTTAGTTCAGTAGTCAGCACAGTTGTCTATGATCTGGGAGACTCAGGTTTGAGACCCGGTGTGTAGACCTCCTATGTAAGATAGTTAATTCACAAACACTTATTTTAACACTTCAATATCCTAAAATTAAAAGCATAAAAAAAACAAAAACTGGATTTCTACGCCTATTTCCACTTTTATTCGAATACAAATACAAATATAAATTCTCTGTCTCAACAAATATATACAAATACTGGGTTCTCTGCACATCCCTATAACAGAGCTACTGGATCCCCTCACTGTAAGGGTCAAGCATTCAGACCTGTGCTGGTTTTTCCTTTAATTTGTCACTCTTCTGTATGTCTCTGGTGTCAGGTGTGGTCCATGATTTCCATAATCTTTCTGTGGTTGTCCGTTGACAAATGACCATTTACACCCTCTGAGTGGATGATGTGACCAGTCCAGTGTTCACAGACAGCTGCTGAACACCTGAAGCAGATGACATCAGGATCTTCCAATCTGACATAGGCCACCACCTAGAGCAAGAACCAGCACTGAGTAAAGCAGGCATTGAAAGTCTTGAATACTAATTGGTTTTAGAATTTACAATTTACAATTTCGTTTAGCAGATGTTTTTATCCAAAGCAACGTACATCTGAGAGCTGATACAACACAAGCAGGGATCTAGTCAGTAGAGAACAATACGAGTCAGTGCCATAAAGCTAAGTTGGAGTCCAATAGGATGTAGATGCCAACAGGCAGTGCACAGAGGCAATGCACAGAGTGCATAGATTGCATATAAGAAGATTTTTTGTTTGTTTTGTTTTGTTTTGTTTTTTTCCCTTCCCCCAGTCCATCAAGTGCAGAGGTGTTCACGAAAGAGCTGGGTCTTTAGTCTTTTCTTAAAGATTGAGGGGGACTCTGCTGATCGAACAGAGTTTGGCAACTCGTTCCACCACTGGGGAATTACAGAAGAGAAGAGATACAAAATAAAAGAAACAACAAAAAAAATCTTTGCACTCTATGCATTGCTTCTCTGCACCACCTGTTGGCATCTATGACCTATGGGACTCAAACTTAGCTTTATAGCACTTATCCATGTTGTTCTCTCCTGACTAGATCCCTGCTTGTGTTGTATCAGCTCTCAGATGTATGTCGCTTTGGATAAAAGCATCTGCTAAATGAAATTGTAAGATTGTAAGAGTGTAGCTAGCAACTTATGATGTGGTATTGGTACCAGGTGTCTTTGATTGGTAGAGCACAGTGAGCAGGAGGGAGTGAAGACCTGAATGAGGGAGTTGAGGTAGGTAGGAGCTATTTTAGTTGCTGTTTTGTAATTGAATATCAGGGTTTTGAATTTGATGTGGGTAGCAACTGGTGAGCACTGTGAGCCAGTGGGGGGGGGTATGAACATCCAGGTGACATGTGCTGTTTTGGGCTGGTTGAAGAGCTGTGCTGTTGTGTTCTGGATCATCTGCAGAGGTTTGAAAGGTTTGACCCTTGAGGAACCCCTTGGATAAGCCATGCGGTTTGGACACTTCTCCCCTCCAAGATACTCTAAAATGTCTCCCTGAGAGGTAGGACATAAACCAGCAGAAGGTGGATCCTGAGATACCAAGCTCAGTGAATGTGGAGTGGAGGATTTGGTGGTTAACTGTGTCAAAGGCAGCTGACAGATCTAGCAGCAATAGAGCTGAGGATCGACTAGCATCTCTAGCTGAATGTAGTGATTCCATAATGACTGATGATTCTGGTCATACAGGTTGTTCTCAGAAAGGAATTCGGAGACTTGGTTAAAGAATGTGTGAAGTATTTTTGATAGGAAGGGCAGGAGTGAAACCGGTCTGTTATTTTCAGCCAGGGCTGGATTGAGTGGTATTTTGAGCAGCAGGGTGACTTGTGCTTGCTTAAATGCGGCAGGGCAAACACCCGATGTAAGTGAGGAGTTGATGATGTGAGTGACTGCGGGGTTAAGCGAGGGAGAAATGGTTTTCCATCAGAGGTTTGAATAATCTACTGATTCTTCCACAAATCTTCATGTGTATTTGTTTTTTGTTTGTTTTTAATAAGTTATTTTATTTACAGATGCTCAATCAGATTGAGATCAGGGAAATTCAGAGGCCAAGGCAACACCTTGAACTCTTTGTCATGTTCCTCAAACCATTCCTGAACAATTTGTGCAGTGTGGCAGGGTGCATTATCCTGCTGAAAGAGGCCACTGCCATCAGAGAATACCGTTGCCATGAATGGGTGTACTTGGCCTGCAACAATGTATAGGTAGGTGGTACATGTCAAAGTAACATCCACATCCCAAGGTTTACCAGCAGAATATTGCTCAAAGTATCACACTGCCTCCACCAGCTTGCCTTCTTCCCATAGTGCATTCTGGTGCCATCTCTTCCACAGGTAAACGATACACATGCACCCGGCTGTCCATATGATGTAAAAGAAAACGTGTTTCATCAGACCAGGCCACTTCTTCCGTTGCCCCATAGTTCAGTTCTGATGCTCATATGCCCATTGTAGGCGCTTTCGGCGGTGGACAGTGGTCAGCATGGGCACTCTGACTGGTCTGCAGCTACGCAGCCCCATACACAGCAAGCTGTGATGCAGTGTGTGTTCTGACACCTGTCTATCAGAGCCAGCATTAACTTTTTCAGCAATTTGTGCTGCAGTTGCTCTTCTGAGGGATCAGACCAGATGAGCTAGCTTTCGCTTCCCACATGCAGCAATGAGCCTTGGGCCCCCTTGACCCTGTCACAGGTTCACCGTCTGTCCTTCTTTGGACCCCTTTTGGTAGGTAGTGACCACTGCATATAGGGAAGACCCCATAAGACCTGCTGTTTTGGAGATGTTCTGACCCAGTCATCAAGCCATCACAATTTGGCCCTTGTCAAAGTCTCTCAGATTTGTATGCTTGCCCATTTTTCCAACACATCACCTTCAAAAACTGACTGTTCACTTGCTGCCTAATATATCTAACCCTTTGACAGGTGCCATTTTAACAGGATAATCAATGTTATTCACTTTGCCTCTCAGTGGTCTTAATGTTTTGGCTGATCAGTGTATATTTTTAGCAGCAATGCAAAGAGTTCACAAATCGAAGAAAGGCCTGTAGTGAATCAATTTGGGCTGAGTAATTCAAGATGAACTCAGCAGCAAGTATGGCAACCTCCTGACCATAGCCTGTAGATGGACATAGCGAGTTGTGATATCACCCGTTGGTTTCACTGGAGCGATTTGAAGCCCAAAATTGCATTTTACAGTCGGAATACAATAATTACACTTGGTATTGAGTTAAGACTGAGACTTTTTTTGTCGCTACAGTATATCTCTATTCTTTTTCTTCTGTTTTTCTCTTTGATACTCTATGCTATTATTATGTACTGCTGTACTGGCACACTACACCCTTGAGGTCAATAACAATTAAAGGATATGTCTGGTCACATTCTCTATTTCTCACTTTCGAAATATCCCATCAAAAGACCCAAACCATAAATTAATTGATCTATTAACAAGTATTGTATGTGTATCAAAGGCTGATATATCTGATTCCTCTGTACCATATAGCTTTATTGTTGTCCAAGAACCATTAAAAACACATTTATGAGCCACACTGTTACACTGGGTGACATGTTTCTTCATAATGAACCATGAACATACACACTGTTTCAAACTCTAAAAACTACAGTGAGCCTTTTTTTTAATAAAACAATGTGAGCTGTTAAAGATTTATTTCTTCAATAGGAACCAGTGGGTCGGGAGTGAGTGTGACAAACAGAAAAAAGTATTGAGAGATGGATTAACACGTTGCTGGTTTTGGTCTTTCATAGGACATATTGACAATAAATAAATGAATAAATAATTCAAATATACCTCAATCAATTTCCAGTTTCATATAATCATTATGAATAAATAAATAAATAAAGGCCTCAAGTCAGGTAATGGCAGTCGAGGACCTTCCCTCCTGACATGGGAATGAGTGTATCCACCAACACCTACAGCAAGACCAAACCCAGTGTAATTAATCTGCTTTTTACATGCATAACTACATAAACATTGTTGAATATCTGTCTTCTGACACACCAGGGTCTTAATGGATGTTCTGTGATTCACATAAAGCGCTAACAGTGTCCTAATAAATCTCACATTGAGATAACTGTCACTGTATGTACAAATGTGAACAGACTCACACCAGTACTACAAGCCCATCTCACATCCAGTCTGGCCCCTGTACATACGTGCGATAAACCTGTCAGGGGGGCCCATAATCTTCTCAGACTGTTGATATTTAACCTAAAGCTCAACACTCCAGTGAGTCTTTTCATCCAAGGCTTTCTTCCTCCTCTTGAGAAGACATGCAGCTGCGAGCTATATGCTAAGGATTCATAGTCAGAATCAGTCACAGGGTTTATGAGGACCCGCAAACATGACACACATTACCATCAGACTGTCTGATAGACAGGCAGGCTGAGAAGTGTCTGGACACATGGACAAGGATCTGCCTGTTCTCAATCAGGACTGATTCAGCTTTGATTTTTTTTATGCCTGTAAATGTTACTCTCTAACTGATTGCTGCAAAGAAATGGTGATTTGACATTGCTATTTAATGAAAACATTGTCTTACAACACTTGCGCATTGATTTAATAAACTACGTCTAACTAGTCTTCTGACTTAGACCAGTCTTCCTTTTTAGTAGTTTAATGTTTGACAGTTGCACAAAATGTGCATATTTACATTGATTGTCTGCATTTTGTTTTCTGTCATGCTTGCTGCATGTGTTAATTTATTAACTTGCCTCCTACATTTGTTCATTTCCTTTTAGTCCTTTCCTATGTGTGGTTGCTATAAATATTTCTGAGCTAATAATATCAAGGGCGCAGTAATTATCTGGAGTAAACAGAGATGAGTGCTTGAATGGTTCACAGTAGATCCCACAAGGTGATGGCTCTGAAGAGCAGTAGTCACCTGATTACTAGAAAATCGCCAGTTCAGATCATATATTGATGCTGAAACCAGAGCAACACAGACACCGTGCTTTCTTCTCCAGTTCTCCAATCCTAAACAACTCCACTGCTGGACACGTAACTTATTATGTCCTGCAGTGGCTTTTTCATCAGTCCACTTCATGTAATGTACATTTCCACCTGGTTGTGTCACATGTGATGTGTGTCTGGCTACATTATTTTGAATGATGACATCTGATCACAGGCCTTTACATTTAAACCTGGTATTAATAAGCATTCTCTTTATCTTGATTCTGCCTGCATTGTGAGAGGATCTCAATATGCAAAGGGTAGACAGGGCAGTATACTCATGAAGGACAGAGTCACGTGACAGATGCAGACAGCTGCAAACATCCATAGGATACATTTTGGTGTCCTGTGTAGGCTAGTATATAGGTTAATGTTACCTATATTATAAGATGGTATTTGGGATCTCTCAAAGTGACGCTGCTGTATGGACCCACTTATTTTTCCTTTGCAGAGGAAGGGCTTGTGTGTAGCTTTTTAATGGGTAGCTTTAGCTCTCACAGGGAGGCAGATTCAGGTGACCATTCAACTTGTTAGGCAGATTTTGTTCTTGAGCATGATCAAACTCTACAGATGTCATTTTACACCTAGCTGAGATCCAATCACAATGCAAGCCAGACCACACCTGGAGTTGGCCGATCTGATTGTATTCTGGTCATCCCATAAAAAAAAAAAAAAAAAAAAAAAAAAAAAAAACAGCATCAGTTGTTTCAGCAAATGCCAAAAACGTCAAATATACCTTCACATGACAAAGCCCTTTAGTGGCCTGAGTAATTGTGACTTTTGTCCATCAGGACAAAGGGGCACATTATTACACAGCTACAAAGTCAACAGAGGGGGGAGGTTGAGGTAGGTAGGTGTGTCAACAAAAGTTCAGAGACTGCTGTCCATTTTCCATTTCCTGCTAACAATCAACATCAGGGAACCACCTACTCAAAATACCTGGGAAATACAACACAAAACTGCTTTGGAACATAACCACAACACAACTTAGATGAAATAAGATTAGACCTTGTTACTGCCAGTGGATGCAACTAAGCAGTAATTATAAGAAACAAACAAAAAAAGATAAACATCCATCGTAGAACTCAGGCAACACAGGTTAACACAAGCGTAACCCTAACACTCAACCTTGCACTACAAAAACTGAGCTAACTCTACAGGGTTGTATACATTATGGTGAATGAAATGATAATACAAAAGATCAAACCATAGACACGCTAAGTTTAAAAAGACATTCAGGTATGTTTTAAAAGGAAAGAAACACAAAGGAAAATAGGTACAAGATGAATCGTCAAGGGAAGCTGCACTGTTTTCAAACACATTTGAATGGGCACTGGAGACTATTCTGCTGCCGGTGACACAGCCTGCATACAATTACCATTAATGTGGCTGGAGCTCTCCCACAATGTGTGTGTGTGTGTGTGTGTGCGCGTGCGTTAGTGCGTGCATGTGTGTGTGTGAGTACTCCCAACATCGGTTTGTGTGTGTTTGAATTTGTAATGCAATTGTGCCTGAGCGCGTATTAAACACTGTGACGGTGAAAAACGGGTAATATGGGGTGATGTTAACTCACACAGCGAGGGGAGGGGGGGATGCGGAATCTAGTAGGGAAGAGAAAGAGGCTGGAGCTGAGATGCTGCCAGTCTGCACGTAGGCCACCGGGGAGGGGGAGGGAGAGGAGGAGGAGGGAGGGGGGTACCAGCCAGGGCTCCGGTTGGCAGAAATCTGATGGGGTGAAGTCTCACGTCGCTTGCTGGCACGCAGCTATCTGAGTGGATCACGTCACAGGACGGGCATGAATGCTCATTGTGGGATATGATGAATGTAATCATTCATGTCGTCTTCAATTTGAGCCGAGCTGAATTTGAGCTGATGAGGAAAAGGGAGGGCGATACTGAAAAAAGATCTTTTCTGGTCAAGGAAGTCGATCGTTCTCGGCCAAGTGTGGTTTTCAAATTCATCCTGCCATTGTCCCAGACTCTCAGGAAGGGATATAAAGTGCTAGTGTCCTGTCGATATCCTGCTAGCCTACAAAGCTCTATTTAATTCCTTTTGCTGAAGAGGGATTAAGCTATCTCCAGTCAGAGGACTTACAAGCTTGTCTGGGTGTCTTCATGGCTCAGACTAAAGGACTGAATGTCTACAATTCCAGGTCTAGAGCACTGTTGGACTTCATTATAGCTACAGTGAGACCTAACCGGGACTTCGAGTCAGGAGATGGACTACTCTGTGTCATCAGAGGTGATGCTGGCCTGGTACCACCACACCACATCCAGCAGGGCGGGGCCAATCTCAAACTCACCCCTCATCATCGCAGCCACCGTGACATTCAAACCAACGTGCTCGCATTGTTCCCCGTCGCTCCCAGTGAAATGTCAGGGCCCCTCTGTTCATGTGACAGAAATTCCTTTCGATTTCTCCTCGGCCCCCCGGTCGCTGGCCCTGTTTGTGCAGCACCGTGTTTCATTTGAATATCAAAGAGCGTGAGAAGGTGGCCAGACAATCTCAGCCCTTTACTTACAGTGAAATGTGACTGTTGGTGCAGGAGCAGTTGGAGGAACAATGCACGCTTTGTCAGAGAGGAGGCAGAATTTTGGTTTTTCATGTTGATGAAATGGTTTGAAATCTTGTAGTGCATTGTTTCACAAATGTACAACCCACTTCCATCTTAAAAGACCATCAAAGCTGCACTCATCTCTATTTTTATATTAATAATTGATCAAATGACTGTCATGTTTAATGTGAAAGGTGTTGCTCAGGCACAGGCTTTTTTGCCTGTTTTAGATAGATTTGGGGTCCAACAGCTAGTTTCTATTTTGGATCCAGCTCTCAATTTACACTGCTCTGATGATAACAAATATCAAACATTTTATCTCCTCTCCATTTTTTATTAGCAAAGAGAACTATATATAAAAAACAAACATTCAGGGAGGCTTATTATCATTTGCCAGTGCTAATAGTCATTCTCATCTGTTGTAATGACATCATCCACAGCAGATTATATTAGCTATAGCTGGTTAATGTTAAATTTGTAAGAACTTGATGACTGGCCAAAATGAAACTTGACCATTGCCTGATTAATGTGCTCTCTCTCTTGGTCATTTGTGACTGTGATCATTTGTGAAGTAAAAATCTCTGGAATCACTCTATGACTGCCAGTCCAATAATACCAACAGAGTGATGAGTTTTCTCGATCTCCTGATTGTGCTACATTAATTTCAGGTATCAGACTCTTCCATTCCAACTTTCATTCTTATCAAATAAATTATTTACGATTAACCTAACAGTTCGTAATGACCTCCACTATTTGGAGGTATTTGAAAAATAAAGTGTGCAAAATTTGATAGGCTTCAGCTGTAACAATGTGTCAAATGCATTAACCAACATTTCATATGTTCTTCTGTTCATCTCATTAACATTAAAGGTAGAAGTAGTTGAGGTTGAAGTCAAGTTGTGAACATTAATTAGGCTGCCACTCAAAACTGCAGTCTGCCAAAAGAAGCTGATAGAATTGACTTTAAAGAGTAAATACAACCAGTAAACTTCTACTTATTACTTGTCTCAAATATAATAAATTAGTTCTTGTCATTTTGTCAACAGTTTATCACATATGTGCCGATGATAAATGTATTTCAAAAAATCTGTCTCAATGCACCACCTAAAATGAACAAAGGCTGTACACTTGTGTATAAGAACATTGTTCCAAGACAGGACATCAGAAAAAAAAGATATGCTCAGTATAAAAGCAGATTGCTGAGGGCATGACCAAACACTTTGCAAGATCATGATCCGCTGTTATTTTTAATGTCCACACTATCAGATTATGATCAGGACAGCTAATAACTGTTCTGTTTCCAAGCTAATGCAGCCAGGCTAGCTAACCTAGCTTTCATGAACACTGGCTGGCAGATTGACAAGAGATTAAAGGATGGGTTCACAATTTTTCTGTGTGCCCATATGAACAGTGAAAGAGGTTTTCATCGCTGTAATCATTTCTCCTGTTCATACTGGATATTAAAAGATCCTTCAAATGTGCTTTCAATGTAAGTGATGGAGGCCAAAATCCACAGTGTGTCCACACAGTCATTCAAAAGTTGATGTGAAGCTTATATGAGGCTTCAGCAGTCTGTGTTAGCCATATCAAGTGGATATCTGACACATTTACAGTCTTTTTAGCATCAAATTCCCTCTTTGTGTTTCCTTGGACAGTGTTTCCTTGCTGAGCTGCAGTGGAAGTATAGTAACAAAAAGAGGAACTCTGGCACAAAAAAAAACTGTAACAGTTGTATCTGAATGATTATGGCAGATACGTAACTGTTCCATATTCAGCTTTACTAAATATTCAGACCTGATGAACAGTTACATTAACTTAACTATAACAGCAAGGTTACAGCTATGTACTGACTCCCCCTCACATGGTGAGAGTTTCTCGTAGAGATGCTAGATCAGCTACAACACAGATACTCACACGGAGACCCTCTCAAAGAACCATAAAGTTCCCCCACATGTCTGATTCATTTTTAAATTTACTGGAAAGGAGGGTCCTAGCAGAATTTGAGGGTGGACTTACTCTGAAGTTATTCATTCATTACTTGGAAATGTTGAAAGCTAAATCTTGTTTGATCAAACAATCTAAACTCAAGGTCCACTTTCTAGCTTTTCTTGAGCTTTCAACCCATCAGCAATGGAGTTTACAAAGACCAATTAATGACCTAAACTTACACTGACACAATAATACTGTATAATGGGTTATATCAGTGAAGCTATAAGCTTTTCTGCTTTAATGTCACACCAACCAGAGATGAGCATTCTGAGTTTATAAGGGAGCATGAGAGGGAGAGAGAATGAGATGAGTGAAGTATCAAAGGACAGACACAGAGAGAGTGACCGGACATTTACAAGAGACCAAGTACATTAAGAACTGAATTGACTGCTGTGAGTATCAAGTATCAATTAGCAGAGGAAAGCAAATTTGTCATTTGTCCTTGAGAGAGGTTGATGATGTGCTTTGTATCAGTGCAAGAGATGTCTGCAGCCCCTCCCCTGCTCTTCTCTGAGCTACAGTCTGCCCTCATTCCCTTCTGTCATAGAGAGAGGGAGTGATTTATCTCCATGTAGCTAAGGCGTAAAAAGATATTTTTGCCAACAATCCAGGCCTTGAGCAACAATCCAATAATCTCAAAGACAGATTTATGTCCTCAGGAACATGTTACTGGTCAGATCAAGTAACAAAAACAGTTTTGACACAATGCTTAAGTTTCTTTATAGCAGTTATCAAATAATATTTGGCTAGTTAATCATCAAAGTTGCAAAATCCCAGTGAGCACAGACACATTTAAGACTGTGGTTCTTCAACAACAACAACAACAAAATAAAATTTTGCAGCTAAACAAGTATAAATGTTTTTATTATACTACATACATTTATAATAAACTAGAAAAATTACACATTGTAATGCATTAGTCAGTGTAAAGATTTAGAAATGTGGCATACATGTGTTTTATTAGTGCACTAAATCTGAATATTATATTTAGTTTCATAAATGGAGACTGAGGCATATAAAAATAAAAATAAAAAAATGGACTTTACACTCTAAGACTGAAATATAGTTTTAGTCACTAAAATTCAGTTCATGTCTCAAGCACACTGTCTTTTACTGCCTTAGCGCTTGATGGATGTAGGAAATTCTAACATATTTTTATTAGAATAAAGAAATCACAACATCACATATGAATCAAACTATAAATTTTATGATTTTTCATTCAAAAACATGTAGAGAAGGGTGAATAATATGAGTAATAACAGTCCTGAGAAGTGTCTGCAAAGGTAAGGCTGTCTGCAGCCCCACCAAACTCCACAAATCACAGGGATAAGACATGGATGTGGCCTGAAAGGCAAAACATGGGGTGAAATAAAAGTACAGCATGCTCTCGCTTCTGCTCACAAAGTTCAATACTGCTGTGAGCACACAGTTATAATTGAGGGCAACTCCTTCAACTGCAACTTCCTGCAACTCCAGTCTTCTCTCGGACTTTGGCAGCTGGACTAGCATTACTACCATGAGGTTCAATGAGGGACAAAATGGAAGCAGTCAGATGATCAGAAACAAACCAACAGTTTATCCAGATGATCTAAACCACTTTATTTGGAGGTTAAACTGAAAGTGAGAGAGATGTTGCTGATAATCCCTCATTACACAGGAAAACTGTGAGTGTGCACAAAAGTTAAGCAGGAAGTGGGACTCTAAACTGTGATGTATGTTAACAACAGACAACACAACTGTATTGTGTTATCAAAGTGCAAAGAATTATGGGATTATTTTTGATTCCCAACAAAACTGTCAGCTGTGTGAAATCAGCCCAGCTTAATCCAACTAAAGAACATTGCATTAAAACTTAAAGAAAAAGTCATCCATGCTTTTATTATGTCACACCTCAACTGCTGTAACACCTTGCTCACCTGCCTCAGCTAATCTTCTCTGTCTGGATGCCAACTGATCCAGAACTCTACAACAAGGCTTTTAACAAAATAAAACTAAACACAGATCACATGATACTTGTTAGTTTAAGTTGAGTTTGTCACTTTTAGGATTGATTTTACTCTCCCATGGTCAGAGCAGAAAACTAAAGGTGATGGAGCTTTTGCTGTTGTTGCTCCTCAACAGTGGAACATCCTCCCACAAAGTCTCAGAGAAGACAAATCATCTTTAAAAAGCATTACTTTGACTTTCTTTTGATTTCATAACTTTCATTTTGTTATTTTTATTCTTCTTCTTCTCCATACTGTCCTCTCTGTGTCTTGTATACCTCATTTACCTGTTTCTTCTTCATGTAAAAAACACTGTAACTTCTGTTTTAAAAGTGCTATACAGTGCCAAAGGTTACTTGTTTGGTTGTTAGATCTCAACCTGGTGAGCAGAGATATGACTCAATGGCCATGATGGCCTAATGAAATCTTCCCGCTCCTACCAGATTGACCCAGTGCTGTCTTTATGGGTGAACACGCTGACATTCTAAGTTGCATCCTCCACCAGCAGAAGTCAAGGAGCAAATGTGTATTGGCAGCTGGCTCTCATACATCCTCATAGACCACATGGAGTAACACTAGTGCTTCTCCTGGCAAGGCGCCACGAGTTTTAATTCCCCATGAAGGAGGAGGAGTAAGCTGCCAGATAAAAGCACAGCAGGATCTGGTTTTGGTTTTCAAAATTTCTTTGATCAATGGTGTTGGTACAGGAATATTGGCTATGTGTTGTGGGATTATTCCTTATAGTGATTTTGTAATCAATAATTGTCATTTTCAGGTTTCATGTCCAATGAATGCTTCTGTTTTGTCTAGTTACAACCACAGAAATAGGTATGACAAGGAGGAGTTCAGTCCAGTCCAGAGCCTTCCAGTTTCATTTCCTTCATTCTTAAAACTCATGTATTCACTGTGCTTTCATTTGGTCTCATCTCCTGAGGCTTCACCACCCTTTAAAACATCAATACATCCATGTAAGAGGGTTAATGGGAATCAGGTGTTGGTTCCTCCACAGGCTGCCCCCCAAATCTTTCCACTCTGCAACCAATGCTGCCCCCACTGGCCATGTTAGTATTTCAAATACCAGCACAATTACTAGTGGAAGTCTACAACTTGATGAATATGACCTCACTACACCCACCCACCCACATACACACACACACACACACACACACACAGACCACACACCACCATAAACTCATTGGACTCACAATAGTGTAAATAGTGTAATGTATGTTGTGTTCTGTTATTAATACTGTAGCACTTTGAGTTTAACTATGAATGAAAAGTGTGGTACAAATTAAATGTATTATTATTTATTATTATTGGAATTAAAACTCTATTTCCACTATTAGTGCTTCTCATAAACTAAAGCTGCATAGTATACCCACAGTGGATGGCAACACTGTCTGTCACAAAACAGTTCCACTGGAGCAGATGGAGGTTCAGAGAAAATGAGGTAAGGATTAGTGCTGTTCTTTCACTGTCCTCTTTCAGATTTATCCTGCCAGAATGGGGATTGAACCAGCAACCTTCCAGTCACCATCAACATTTAGGCCTCCACTGAGTCATAACAATGCAAGCAAGAACTGGCCTTACCATTTGAGTTGATATTGTTCTGGAATGGTGCATATTCCCAAACATCTGACATACAGCAAATATGGTCTGTTGGTCTGGGACTCTGGGGAGATTTTTCCCGATTTCCAAATAATAGCTTAGCCAACTTATTATCCAGTGTAAAAGGCATACACACACACACACACACACACACACACACACACACACACACACACACACACACACACATGGCACAAACAGTGAATGATGTTCTTGTCTGTATACAAAAGATGGAAAGGGATTCTCTAAAAGATTTAAAGGAAAATTGCACCAATCTGTCTAATCACATTGGTTAGCTCATTGTGTAGACCACTAAACAGCATGTGGAGGACATTTTAAAGATTGCTGTGGTGGTGTATCTCTGCATGTAGTGACATCACACAGACTACACATTCCAACCAAACTTCCTCTGTTTCTCTGTCTGAAGAAGTTTCCAATTTTCCCAGCCTGTCACACTCATCTGTGGTACTGTGGTGTAGGTGCCATTTAATCATCTGACCTAAAATTCTACTGGATTATTATACATCACCACAGAAGTACTTCCTATACACTAAATGATCAAACCACCAAAGTGGTTAATGTCTGTTGTATGTCTTCTAAGGGTCTAACCACTACTGTTTTGTTCTGTATCCATGATTGTTCCATGCTGAAGCAGTAAAGATTGAGTTTTTCCTCATTGGTCCATTCGCTGAGCCAGTGCCCTATCCTGTTGCCTATTATCTATCTAGCAGACCAGTGTCGCAATTTTGTCATGTGTTTATTATAAAAAGCAGCCGAAGCTGTCATATGTGATTTACAGACAGGTCATTCATAGTCATGAACCTTCAGAGAATAATCAGTGACTCTGCAGCTCCCCTCAGCTTTACAGAGCTTTATAGCAAGTTTCATTGTTTAGCTGTCCGGCTACATCTTTACTGTTTTGGTTCACTCTCAGCGCTCTCATAACATCGTTTTTTGGCTACAGTAGGCAGATGATTTCAGAGAAAAAGCTCAAAAACCCACTGTACGCTACATGCTCAGCACTGAACAGCAAACAACAGTTAGCTGTACAGACACAGTTAACTGTAGACGAGCTGGTGAATTTAGTGGAGCATTTTTCAGCTAAAGAGCCAGATATTTCCCTCAGGAGTTGATAGAGAGCAAAAACAGAGCTAAAAGAGAGTGAATATTGGACTTACATTCACCAGGTGAGCAATTTAGGCTAAGCATTCTGAAGATTGGACCTTTGTAAGTGTTTTTTTACTGTTTTGTTTTTTTTTTACTGTTTTTTTCTCTTGTTGCTGGTTTGATACTGTTGTGCTGTGTATTGAGGGCTAGGATGTAACTGCTTACTGCGTTGTTTCCAAGCGGCAGCTACCAAGGTTTGAGGCTGAAGCCAATGTGGAAGAACCTTAAACTGCAATTACACCGACAGCCACTAGATTCTCCAACTGACTCCCATTCAAGAAGCTTCAACTTCTCTCTGGAAATGCTACATCAATCGTTATTTTCAATGAGTCATTATGGTGTCAAACTGTAAATTCAGGCCCTCTAAATAGTGTGCTGGTGGTCATTTTGGAAATTATTGGTCCAACAACAGTGTTAATTGTTGTTCTTGCTGTGGATTCATGAACCTTGATGTCAATTTTAAATCTTACACTAATTGTAAGACAAAACTCTTCTCTGCTTGTGAAATAACATTTCACAGTTAGCAATACAGGTCCCAAAGCATGCCCATATAGACTACAATGTCAAGACAGCAGTGAGGAAAAATCTGGAAGCTTTGATTGACTGGACTAAAGTGCAACAATGTGATCACTAGTGTTTGGCAAGTTACTGAAAATTAGTAATTAGTTACAGTTATTAGTTACTTCTCTCAAAAAGTAATTGAATTACTTTACCAAGCACTGCATATAAAAGGTAATTAGTTTCTAGGGAAAGTAACTTTTGTGTTACGTTTAACACAAAAGAGTTCAATCCACTCACTAAAGGGTCCATTTTGTTTTCTCCACAACCCCAAATCACACTCAAAAAAAGCACAGACATAACATTTTTTTCATGTGTTGGCAACAAATCCTATTCTCTGTTAGTGTATCTGTGCCCAGGGAAGGTTCACTTTTTCAATCAAGCCAGATTACCATTGAAAAGGAACTGTACACGTGCTTATTCCCGTTTTTCTTTGGAGCTTTTCCCCCTCACTGGACAAGATGAGACTTTGACCCGTGTTCGCCTGAACACTTTTACCAGATCCGCGAGAGACTGTTGTTGCAACACAACACTGTCACCATCACCTGCAGAAGGAGGAAAAGAGTTTCTTCATGGAGAAGCGTATAACTTCTACGCCGTGCTGTCTACCAACTGAGTCGACCATCCTGCATTTCTTCAGCAGCGGTGTAAAGTCAAACAGGCAGCTGTCCGTACGTGTGTTCTCTGTAGATAAAGCAACCACTGCTTTCCTCTCACGGTCGCGGAACAGAGAGTCGGTCTTCCCCCTTCTCTTTCCCTCTCTCATTTACTAACATACACACACACTCACACACCTACACATCCACCTAATTACGCACATTTTCCACACATCTGATGGTCAGATAACGTAGAACATAGTGCCCCTTTGTTTCTGTGTTATCCGCCATCAGACATGTGTGTGTAGAAACGCCACGGACCACCGGTCGGCGCTATCTGTTGTTGTTAATCGGAACTCTGCAGCGTCCTCCACCGGGTATTTCTCACGTGACGTGACTTCCCCCGGAAGCCGCACCATCTTGAATCATGTGCATCATCACCTGGCTCGATCACGTCGGCCATCTTGTGACTCAAACACACACACACACTCACTCCCACATGCTTTGTTTACCTGTTTGACTTTACACCGCTGCTGTTTTATGTGTGTTCTCACTTAGTATTTGTTGGTAACATAGTGTTTATTAATTGAGACAATTGTTGACTTTGTTGGTTCTTGTGGAGAGTAATAAATACTTATAGCTTGAAAGTCTCTCTGTCATTATTGTGCATATTTTATTGTGATAAGTGGCTGATTGAAGGAGTCAGAGCTCGGACTTTCGCCTTCACTGTTCACTAAGTGATACTGATATTTCAGGTATTAGCTCCCCTAATTGAACAACTTGTTCATGAGACTACTTTACAGTTTAGTTATTCGTCCTGGTTTCTGGGTGGTGCCTCACATTATTAATTCAATTTAATAATTTCTCAATTTAATAATTCATAATTATCTCAGGTAATGAGGAATTATTACTAATAACTAAATGTACTCTTTTCAAATCCAACACTTTACATGTTTGATAAGAGTCCCGGCCTGTACACATGTACATGACAGTATTCCATCAGTGACGCAAACTGGCTGAATAGCGCCCCCTACGAAATTTCAGCAAAGTAGTCCCAGCAGCAGGCAAAATAGTGGACAAAGGAAGTGATGTTTATCTCCTTCTCGCACTGTCTGAAAACAGCCTGGGTCTGAAGACAGCTACATGCGAGTGACAGAAGCCCTTCGATTGCACCGTGGCCTGATGTGCATGGAGGCACGAGGGCCCGTTCAACGCTGCTTGCAGCTTTAATTTGTTTTGTTTTGGGTTTTTTTTGTTTTTTTGTTTTTTTTGCTTTGTACTGTTTGTTGTTGTGCTGTTGTATGTTTTGATTGTGGGGGACTACGGATCAATTCATTTTTAATCATTTTTAATCTGGTAAGAGCTGAAATAACTTGCAAAATATTGCTGCAAATACAACACACTTGTTCAGCATCCCCATCTGTAGAACTTCTCAGAATTTGGTTACCATGGAATATTACATTTAAGAGATATGGCAGTTAATAAGTAGTATGTCAGTGTTTTACTCATGACCACAGGGTGGGGCTATTGGTGCCATGATTCAGTATGTTGTGCAGATTCTCATGGAGAACTTTTGTAACAAGTATCATTTTATTAAAGACAACAGAATTGAAGAAATATCATGATATAATTACTTTACTATGGGTAGAATTATATCAAATGTTACACACTGAT